>NW_009706853.1:0-14817 GCF_000703405.1 Apaloderma vittatum | reverse complement strand
GGACCCCAGCCCGGCTGCTGGGGGAGCCCCCCCAGCCACTCCCTGCAGCACCCTGCGGGCTCCGGGCAGGCAGGACACCTCCCAGCTCACGCCTGCACAGCCACAGCCCATCTCCCTGCTGCTCCACAGACCCACGGGACACTTGGACTGGAGGGGAAGAGGGAGACAGGAAGGGAAAGGGGGGAGCAGGACAGGACAGCCATGCCCCGCACAGGGAGGAAGGAAGGAAGGGACGTAGCATCCCTCTCCCCTTCATTTCCGCCCAGGAAAAAAAGAGGCAGACTTCTCCGCGCCTGGATTTTTTTTCCCAGCGTCCCCCCTGGCCGCCGCTACTGAAACCCCATCTCAAGCCACCCCGTCGCCATGGCAACGGGCCGACAGGAACAGATGGTCCTGGCGAGCCAAATCCCAGTTCGAGGGGGAGCGGAGCAGGGGCGCAAGGCGAGGCAGGAGCGGGCCTGGCCTCATGCCGGGGGGTACGGGGGGTCCCCTCCTCGCGCTCCTCTCCCTCATCCTCCAGCCATGGCGAGACATTCGCAGGCTTGGCGGCACCTCGGGCTGGCCCCGCAGGACAAAGGGACATGCACACTCCCCTACCAAGGGATGTGAACCCTCTGAGAACCGCCATCCCATGACCTGGACTTCCCTGGCTGTGGGAAGAGCTGCATTTTCTCCCACATCTGGAGCATCTCCCTGCCCGCCTTTAGCAAACCTCACCCTGTAAGATGTGGGAATTGCCCAGCAGGTGGGCACAGGGGCCAGAACATTTCATCTGTGAAGTGAGTGGGCACAGGGCTCTGCTGGCAGAGCCCTGATGAGTCTCCCAGACAGATTTCATCTCAGCAGACTGGGGATGAGGACTGGGGTGGGTCAAGATAAAACTCAGCCACTAATCCGCCTGTGGATTAACTGTCAAGCCTGCCCACACGGAGCTGTGGTGTGGGGTTTTGGAGCAGACAAACACTATCTAAGACCTCCTGGAGACACCCATGGCTCCTCTGGAATATTTGAGAGAAGCAGCCAAGCACACACCAGGCACCCAGAGAGAAGAGAGCGTTTCTCTGGGGCACAGACCTCTTCTCTCTTCACTGGATTTGCAGAGCGAGCTGCAAACCCGACAGAGCTTGGCGTGGTCAGCCCCGTAACCGGCTGCATTTTGGAGGAGAGCAGCAAGTGTGAAACTACACTTCAAAGCCTACAAAGCTGTCTGGACTTGCAAAGAGGAAGGACTCTCTATGGGGAAATACAGGCTAAAGACGCCAAGGAACGTTGTTGCAAGAAAGGAAAAATAAGAGAAGCGGCTTTTCCTTTAGGAACCTTAGCTCCTAGCACAGACTGTCTCAACTGCTCAGGCATATTTTTTGCTGAAGAACCCAAAGCAACACTCATTCTCCAGAGCCAGTTTTGGAGCCGTTACTGCCATTATCGCAACTTCCTTAGCTCCAGACAAGTTCAGTCTCTGTGGATCATGGCTGAGTTTGCAGCCCTGTCCCCAGACCCACAGGGGCCAAACAGCTGCTTGTCTTGCCCACAGAGTCCCAGGGAGCTTTCCTCCCACCTGGGAAGCAGCGTTTCTCAGGGCTCAAGGGCCAGCAGAGGCTGGGGATGGAAAGCAGCAGTCCCAAGGGGGAGAGATGAGCGTGCTGGGAGGCTGCACAGAGCGCTGCGGGGAGCGGGGAGCTAAACCCCCTCCTGCCTAACAGCAATCGCTTCTCCCTGCGCCAACCACTCCTGTGCCAAGCTGCTCCCTTTCCCGTGGCCCTGGCACGCTCACAGAGATGCTGGCCTCGGGGCCCCAGCCCGGCCCAACCGGCTCCCAGCCCACACCGTGAGAAGAGCGAGAGCCCGTCCTGCCTCTCAGGTGTGGCCCCTTCGCCTCCGGGCTCCCGCCCGGCGAGAGCACCGGTGCCAGCTTGGATGCGTCCAGTTTTGCTGGTGAGAGAAGGGAAGCTGCTGGGCAGCAACACCCTGCCAGGGAGGTCTGTGCCAGGGCAGCAGCTCGTGGGAGGCTGCAAAGCCTCCTGGTGTGGATGGGGTTGTCCACTGCACCCCTTTTCTGAGCTTCCTCGCCTTCAGAGGGGGGTTCCCAGATTTTTTTATTCCTGGTGTCTGGGTTCAGCCCTTCCCCAGCCTGACAAGCTGTGGAAACCCACATCTTTTCTTTGCAGAACAGGTTGGGTGCAGGAGCAGCCGTGCCCGCTTCCCACGCACCAGCACAGCCCAGCCTGGCCCACACCCTCCCCCTGCCCCAATAGCCCTTTTTTTTTACCCCTTCTGCTCTCTTTCCTGGATCAAAGCTGCCTCCCCTCCCTGTATTACAAACATTATTCAGCTGCTAGATAAGAAGCTCTCCAGCAGCTCTTTATTAATCCCACTGGAGGCAGAAAGAAGGCAGCGAGAAAGGACTCAGCGTGGCCAGGACAGAGACTAATGTTCTACGAAACACCTTTGCAAAAGAGAGGCATGTCTTTTTTCCAGTAAGTCTCATGGGAAGCTTGGGTAATAATTAACAATTATCGAACTTTAAACCCTCCATCTCTCTCTCTGCGTCCTGGCCAGGACTTTGTAATAATTCATCCAGTCTGAAACACTCCCAGCTTGGTTTGCAGGGGCACATCGAGGCAGGAGGGGTAAGAAGAAGGAGGCAGGCAGGAGGCAGTTGCTGGCCATATGGTTCCCTTGCTTTTATACAGAGCTGCATTATTCCACCTCCAAGCTTCCGGGAAGCTTGGATATGAGCATCCTTTCCCTCTTTCAATGCGTCTTCCTGCTCCTGTGGCCATAAAAAGAAATGGCTTGTCGCGGTACACATCTTCCTAGGGAAGTTTCCCCCAGCCCTGGGATACCATAGAGTCGTGCATATGGCTAAAATCGTAATCTACGCAGGAGATAGACTACAAAGCTTTCATAGCATAAAGACGCTTGTTTAAATCCATCTGCTGTCTGAGGAAACTATAATCAGGAGCATGTGATGGC
This sequence comes from Apaloderma vittatum, assembly GCF_000703405.1. Classification (NCBI taxonomy): domain Eukaryota; kingdom Metazoa; phylum Chordata; class Aves; order Trogoniformes; family Trogonidae; genus Apaloderma; species Apaloderma vittatum. The sequence goes on along the minus strand of NW_009706853.1, from coordinate 11,841 downwards.
TCACACGTTGAACGGCTCACAGGGCCCAGGTCTGCATGGTTACCCATCCCCTCTTAGGGGAGGACCATCAAGTTTTTGAAGCGCTTGTTCATGCAACAGGCAGGGTATTTCTGTTATATGCACCTTACAAAGGGCAACTCAGGTGCTACGAAACTTGCTCACGGCCACCTAGGAAATTAGTGGCAAAAGCAAAACACTTTGCAGATACCCGAAGACTTACATGACTGTCCCCAGCATGCAGCCATCCTTCCTGCCTCAGCATTCACAGCAAATCTACTGACGACAGGGCACAACATGGACCGGTCAGCCCTGCCGCCGGTGTGCTGCCCAGCACAGAGCCAGGGTGTGGGTGGCAGCTGTCCCAGGCTGGCAGGGCAGCAGGGGTGTGGAGGGCTGTCCATCCCACACATCACCTACCTGCAACCCCCCCAGACAGTGACTGGAGACCAGAAGTGACCCAAATGCAAAACCAGTGGAGCGAGAAATCAAGAGGCCTTTGAATTAAACCAGGCAGGGAAGCCAATGGACCATGTTCACCCACTTCCATAATTTCAACCCACACATCACACACAGAGAGCAGTAAGAAACTGGGTCTAGTGTTCGCAGTGGAAGAATATTTGTACCTTGGTCTATGCAAAATAATTCCGTGTCTTCTTAAACCCCTGGGCAAGGAGCTGTCGGCTCCTGGCTGTTATGAAAAATGACAAAATAATGAGGAGTCACCTTTCCCTCTGCTTTGCAAATGGCGTCCCACTTGTATAGAGTAACATCGGCAAGATCAGTTGTGCAAGGCACCCTGCAGACACGGGGCAATATGAGCAGAGGACAGAGCGACTGCTACCAGCAGCTTTTGACAAGGAAAGGCACACAGAGGTGAAGTCAGCTAGCCAAGGATATTCCAGGGAGCTTGTGGCAAAGCCAAGAAATGATGCCAGCCCTTCTGAGCTCAGTCTGCCTTTGCCATCACCTCCAGGCCAATATTTCCCTTTAAGTAAAAGCTGATTCACGCCTGGTAGAAGTCAGTGTGAGGCAGCAGATATTCCCATTTCCAGTGAGCTATTGTAAGGTACTCCACAGGCACGGCAGCAATTGGGATGTCAAGAATACAAAAATACATAAATACCTAAAAAGAATAATTTTAGCCTTTTATTTCCAAAGTGAGTTTAGAGCCAGTGAAAGGTTTCAGATCAACACCAGCAAAACTGCGAATTGGAGTTCTCCCCTCACCCGCAGAAAGGGTACAGCTGAGACAGCATCTGCACAAACAGCCTGCCCACAGTCTCTGCCAGCCTGCCTCAGCTCTGACTTTGAGGAGTTGCCTTCAAGTGGAAGATGGAAACTCCCTCTTCCCCCTTCCTCCCCTCTTCCCACACAGCCCTGGGCTTTTGTTGCCCATCAGGGAGATCGCCTTCAGTTTATTTTACTTGGGTACCTTCTGTGTAGAGAAGAAACTGAGTTTTGACAAACTCATTCCACATGCACACCAAGAAGACCTGCTTCATCATGCAGGTAGAAAGAAGTGCTTAAGGCTTCAAGGGGATTTTGCAGCACAGATTTTTGAGGCAAATCCATCCTTAAAGAGAGCTTTGCCACTGGGCTGGCTCTGGCATTTCAGATGGCAAGATGCAGTTGCCTGTACATGTGCTCCATTATAAACAGGCCTTTCTTCTCCTCTCCTGCCCCACAGCTGTACGTGAGCTTGGCCTCATGCCCCAGGGACTTTTGAAAACTGCATTATAGGTTCTCCCCATACAAAGTTTGGATCAATACAGCTGTCAGCCTTTGGCCACGTTACCCCTGCTAATTGGAATTACAATAGGCAGACTGCAGCTTTCGCTCCATCTCTCTGTTGCCTGTCATAATGTAATCAAAATCTCTCGCGCGCCCTCTTTATCACGGAGCGTGACGGGAGCAGAGGCGCTGGCAACCACGTGGCCTCCAGAGACTACAGATTCCTGCGGATCACACTGGGGCTGGGAAGCTTTGTTGGAGGTGGGAAAAGAGCCCCTCGATGCCCAAACTGTCTGGCCAGCCTTTGGCCAAGCGGCTTAATGGGAGAGCCAGCATGGGCACGGCATGGAACGCTGACCCAGGACACGGGTGGCTGGCCAGGAGAAGCTGCAGCTTTGTGTTCGCACAGGAAGCTCAGCCCTAGAACAAACAAAGCTGAGATAGCATCTACAGGCTTCAGCTAGGTCAGGATCCCTGCCGTGCTAGATGCAAGACAAAAGTCCCTGCCCCAGCAAGCTCCCTGCCACACTGACTCACAAACCCCTGCCCACGTCTTCCTCGCTGCTCCTCGCCCACGTGCAGCAGTCCTGCGAGCGAGAGGCCATGCACATCTTGCTCATATCCACTCCAAAGGCTTGGCCAGTTTATGGAGCTGGGCCATAGATACAGCATCTGTGATTTGTTGGTCATTATCAAACGGCAGTAATGCAGGGCTGAATTACCCAGACGAGGGAAGGATCAGCAGCCGGACCTGCTCAGCTCCCCAGAGATTGGCCATAAACAAAACTTAAATAATTAGAGTGCTTGGGTGGAGATGCAGCTTCTAAGTATTCTTAGTCTCACACAAATAAAGGAAATAAATTCTTGGAAGGTGCCAGGCTAGAAGGGGCAGAGGGAGGCTCATTTTCCACATCACTTGACAGCAGCCGTTATAAATCTCACAGAAAGATGCACCTCCCCAGGCTAACGATATTTTTAAACTCTGCGAGAGAGGGTAGAGGAAAAACACATTTTAGTATTTACACCACAGGCAAAAAGGGTATTTAAAAATCAGGGTACATTTTTGAAAGTATGTTCCTGCCATGCCAAGAAAGAAAGAAAGAATTTTCTTTCTATAGTGTGATAGCTGGAAATATTAGCCCCAGAGAACTCATTCCTACCACCACCATTCTGTTGTAAGCTGAGAAATCAAATTCCCAGAAGGACTGGGTGGGTGTCAGGGGATAAAGGTTCCTTCAGTGGCAAACTGTTAGTTCAGTTCCCAACTGAATCAGCAGCAAATGCAAATCAGCTCCTCTGAATCCTGAGGGGTGACTTCTGCACTGTCCCTGCTTGCTCGGTGTCTGGGATAATGTCCCATAGGAGATGAGACAACATGGCTCCCTGCAGCGGCACTCTCATGGGGACGACAGTCTGGTTTGCTGGGCCAGGAGCCTGAGCACGTAACCAGACACAGCGTGGATGCTCCACAGGGCCACAGGGACCTGCCTGTGGGTGTCAGCTGAAGGACGTGGCCCGGGAGCTGGAGCCAAGGCTGAGTCCACGTGGTGCAATGCCCGCTGGAGTAGCACGTCCCAGGCGTTCTGGGTGGCAGGGTCACCTCAGCTTTGGCGCAGGGAAATCCATGCACCGGCTTGCACCGGATCACTAGGCCAGTTTTCCTTTCTGGTGCTTTATTGTTCCTCCGGTTGGTTAGTGCTTCCTTTCCTGCACAGGGTGGGGACTGGGGTGGGCTCCTCTTTTGGCAGTCATCTAGGAAATCTTGTCAACAGCTGACTGATCACAGGTTGAGCGATGCTGCGTGGCAACAGCCTGCCCAAGGAGGTGTAACCATGTTAGAGTTCTCAGCCCTGCTCTCAGGGGGGTCCTAAAGGACCCAAAGATGAACTGCTGAAGCACTGCCTGCCTCTGCAACCGCTGCAGCCTTCCTCCTGCCAAACTCAGTCAGGCTCCTAATTCCCTCCCAGATCCTCAGGCACTGCGAACGTTCCCCCTTTTACAAGCTGTGCTCCATGCAAGCTTCTCTCCCTCTCATTCCTCCCACCCCTTACTCATCCTTCCCAAAGGATCCTATTCAGCTCGTATCAAAGGGATACATGAGCACACCCATTAGGCATCAGAGCATCAAGCAAATCCCCAAACAAGCCGCCTCCAAAGATCAGAGCACGAAGTAATCACTCCCTTTGCAAGGAGATCCCAACAAGCCCTTTCCCTCTTTAGGTTCTTGCTGAACCCAAGCAGATGAGACATGTTTGGCAAGCTCAGCCCCATCACTAGTAAATTGTCTTCAGAAAACTTGCAAACACACATTGCTCCTGATCCCTCCCTGCTCCCCCTCAAGCCCTCTCCTCCATTTTGGCGCAGAGCAGATGTTCAGAGGCTGCCCCAGCCCTCCTGCCCTGCACTGAGGAGGGCACTGCTGCTGCCCTGAAGCGTGAGGGTCTCGCATCCCCGCCTGCATCTGGAGCACATCACTCGGGCTAGGCAGCAAGAGGGGCTGCCGCAGATGTCACAAGCAATGGCAGCAGGTCCCCTCCCCTTGCCACCCTCCTCTCCCTTCTTCCTCCCAGGAGACCAGACCTCCCAGCAGAAAACCAAGACAAGCCGGGGGAGAGGGGAGCGCGGGCAGCAGGTGGACATGCCCGCACAGGGGCACACGCCAGCACAGAAGTGGCACTCTGGCACCTGCGTGTTGATTCACGTGCTGGTGCACATGACTGCCTTTCATAACCACGGCCTCAAAGAGAAAGGGAAGAAGCCTTTGCTAATGCCTTTCATAAGACACCATGTGCTCTACCAATATGACACAACAAGCACAGCAAATGGCTTTGAAGTCATGACGACAGATGTCCGGTAGATTTGGATCCTGGGCTGGTCTGAGACTGCCCTTTCTTCAGCACCTACCACCTAGGTTTCAGCCCCTTAGTACACAAAAACCAACTCATCTTCACAAGTAAAACACACAGAGCTCCAGTGTGTCCAGCTGTGGAGTGCACTGCACAGACTAACAACACCCAGCAGCACTGCCTGTGGAGCCAAACAGGGTCCTGTATCCAATGGAAACTGTGGCAGCTGATACAAATTACAGCATGGCAAGGATGCTGCTATGCAACACATCCCTGATCCTTAATGACCATAAATGGGCACAGCCTTGGTCCTCCCCTGCACCCAGAAGATACCTCTTCCTGCAGCTCAGTCCCTAGCCTCCTCTAGTTTTGGCACCCCTGGGCTAGGAATGCCACTGGCACAATTACTCACAATTACATGGTGGGAACATGATTCTGGGCTTGCCTACAAGGGGTCTCAGCGCTGGTTATCCATCCCAGGAAGAAGCAAAGACTGAAGTCCATTAGATGTCTCTCCTTAAGAAAAAAGTAGCCCTAGCTTAGTGCAGTTTAATTATCCCATGAAACCAGTGTACTCCTGATTGTGGGCTTTGTATGGATGTTTAATGTACTGGCAGCAACATGCATCCTTCTGCCCAGCCCAGCATCCCTTCTGCTGGGCATACAGCATTCACCAGTTTCTGGCCCAGTGGCTGCAGCTCCAGCAGTTAGTTAGGAAAGCTAGGGCTGTAGCACACCGAGACATAGGGATGGTCTCTTTACTTCTAGTCCCAGCCCAGTGAGAGGGCAAAGAGATCATGGCCATGGGTTTGGGTGAAAGGTGAGTTAGGACTCCACAGTGTGCTGATAACTCACCCAGCCTCGGACTCCTGAGCTCAGCTAGCTCATTCGTTTGGGCTGTTCAAGGATGGGGCAGGGTTCATTCCTCCCTTGCTGCTCTCCCCTGCCCTGAGTGTCACAGTGCTTTGCACAGCCCAGTATAACCACCATGTATCAAGCTGCTCTACAGAGAAACCTGGGTAAGCCAGTGACAGAAACCCAGACCTTTCTCCTGAACTATCCAGCTTGCTGTATGTGCCTCCAAGTAAACCCTGTTCATCATATTAAACTCTCCCCTACGTCTGTGACTTCTGCTTGTCATAGGCCATTTGTAACCCCTGGCTTTGCTAGGACACTCAGCACAACAGCCTGCAATTACAGGCTTCTGCTTGAGCTTTCGAGTCCCACCAGCCTCTTCTACACATTAACATTAGACCCCGAGTCCATAGCCAGAACTCTGTCCCTAGACTACCCCCCTGGGCTTGTCTTTTCTAGGGACAGTGAACATGATGCAGCTACAGACCCTCCAGCTGCAGCAGCCTGTTCTGATATCGTGTCTTTAGCCTCACATCGAGAACAAGGCTGGTTTTGCTTTCAGGTGGCCACACAGTTCTCTGCTCCAGTCCCCTCATCTCCCACACAGATGGGCCTTTGTGCTGAGAAGGGCTCTTGTCTGTCACCTGAGCAGAAATGCTGGATGTTAGCCCCTGGCTGCAAGCTGCATGGACCCTCTGTCACTCCTGGCCATGCCTCCAGATGTCTCACTCTAGCATGGGGGGGAGGAATGAATCTTCCATGGGAAAGGAAAAAATAGATTAAAAATCAGTCTGATTATGGGGTTTTCCCAGGTAGAGAGAACTGCAGAGAAGAGAGATGGAGGCAGAGTCCTCTTGACTAACCAGGCTTGGGAGCACCTGCTGTCTCACAGCCAGGTGGTCCATCTGGTACCTGCCGCTGCTTCAAGGCAGTGGTGTGATTTGCAGGTCCTTTCGTAGCATCCCTGCATGGTCGCAAGCAGATGGAGGCACTTTGCTACTTTCTGCAGTTAGAAAGGCAAATAGGCTGGGATGGGGAACAGAAAACCCCAACCCTGTGTTTTGTCAAAACATCACACAGATGCTGCCTCTCCTTAAACTCTTCCTCCCTGCCCATCTGTAGGTCGAATGAAGATGGAAAGCAGTGCTGTATATCAATCTGCAACTGGACTGGCTCAGAGACAGGGAGGGCAGGCCTGGAACAGAGTGAGTGAGAGAGGCATAGTTGGGCAGATACTGCTTAGAAAGGCTTTCTTCCTGCATCACACCAAATAATGTCAGAGGAGGATTATAAATCTCCTGCAGAGACTGCTTTATTGTGTGGGAATGGAGAAGACAGGGTTCACCAAGTTGGGTCAGTTACTCCTATCCATCCCCAGCACCCCACAGAGATGCCGAAGGGACAAGAGACCACTGGCCAGATTCCCCCTGGCCTCAGCCACTGCAGACCTGTGCCATGCACGGCACAAGCAAGGAACAGAAGCTCACTCTCCCCCTCTCATGCCCAGTAGCTGCTGTTCTGTCTTGGGATTGCTGCAGAGCCGAGAGCTGCCGCAGCTTTTATGATGCCAGCCTTCATGAGCGGCTGCATCAGCCCCAGAGACGGGGAGAAAGAGCAAACGGACAGCAAGGCATTAAACTGGCCATGCTTCCTCAGGTGCCCATAGAGGCAGGGACACACAGAAATGACAGCACAAGGCATATAAAATAACACAGTGCTGGGAAGAGTAGCCCTTGCGCCTGCAAATTTAGCTTCCCATTTTTGTGTGTGACAAAGGCAAGATTGCAAATGCAGGACTTTAAACCTAGCATGGTGGCACAGTGGGAGGACAGTGAGGTGCCTGTTTGGCTGCCACGGGCTCTCACTCGCGGGCTGAGGGGAAACTGTCCTTCCTCCTGTGGATTATACTTCTGCATCTCAGCAGCCTGGAGAGAGGTTTCTCTTCTGCTGTGGAGCTGAGCGGTTTCCCCTGAAAGCCAAGCTGGGAGGGTATGTGCATGTGTGCTGGGAGAGTGCATGCATCAACGTAGCCTGGACTAAACCCTCACTGGGAGAAGTAAAGAAAACTGTAAGGCCAGAGGGAATATCTGCAGCTCAACAACAGCCAGCAGAAAAGCAAGGTGATGTATCATGAGAGGTTTCATTCCTTAGTTAAACAAATTTTCACCTGAAACAATAATCTGGGTTGGGGAGCCCTCACTGCAGAGCTCTGAATTCTCTGTGCTGGGATGGCTGTACTCCGGTAATTAACGCAATAGGTGTCTCAAATGCAAACTGGGTCCCAGCTCCAGTGGCTGGCGGCACCAACTTACCCTCTATCAGAGCTGTCCTGATTTAATCTGATGTATTTGAAAAAGCAAGAAGATCTCTAGGGGTTGCTCAGATTGGAGTACCTGTGTCTCTCTCTCATTTGTGCCTTTTGCGCCGATCTGCCTTGCTAGTCTGTGAAAAGGACTGAGCAAGAGCCATCACGACCTCGAACAACGATATTGCAAGAGGCAAACCTTTTCTCAGAGGCCCTCAGGACCGCAGCCATCCATCTGAGGACACCAACTCATCCCTGCAGTGCTCACAGGCAGCCTGACTTCTTTCTCCCCTGGTGCTGCCCCACCCTCTCCCCCATAAGCTGTGTAACTCCTCAGGGTGGGAAAGAGGTGGCCACTCACTGGTCTCCCTCTGCTGTCCCCACTGTCCTCAGCCTTAGTGGCGCTAGCGGAGGGCAAAGGGATGCCAGTGGAAATGTAGGCCTGGGAAGCAGGTCACGACAAACCGGCTCTTCTGGTTCGCTTCGTGATTCAGCTGAGGTGTGAACGGTGCCTAAAGGATCCTTCTGATGCCTCCCTGTAAACTTGGCTTTGTAGCTGCTAGAGCTGCAAGCCCAGAGGAGGGGCAACGTGAGGAAGAGATGTGCCAGGCATCTCATCAGCCACCAGTTCACTGCAAGCATCTGCCTCGCGCTAGATGTGCTGCTGGATGCAGTGCTGCCCCTGCTTCTGTACGTCCCTTTGCAAATGGACCCACGTGCACTGGGAGCTCTTGCTTGACTAACGCTGCCGGTTCAGAGAGCGAACAGCATTAACCACGGTCGTCCCCCAGCTCTGGCCACGAGGCAGACACCCTCCTGCTTGTGGGCTGAGCTGGCTCTCAACACAGCCTGTCGCCTCGCCCACACTGACACATACGTGAGCTCATCAATTCACGCGAGGTTAAAACTTGATGGGTTGGTTCCACTGCAATAAGAGAGGCTTAACGAGAAAGTATCGGCAAAAGACACACATTTGCCTCCTGAAATAGCCTGATGTTGTTTCTGAGTTTTGGGAGGAGATAGGTGGGTGAAAGAAAAAATAGCAACTAAAAACTCAAACCAAAGGCAACTTTTTGCCTTTTGAAAGCTGTTTTGGGATATTAAAGTAGTTCTAAAGAGTACAAGATCGACCATATCCTGCACTTTGACTATTCCCAGCACTCCAGGGAGCTGTTGTACCTCCCCAAAAAGAAACCTTCCCTCCAGCTGCAGCCAAGTTTGACCTAAGGCCTCCAGGTCACTACAGCTCAGTCAATGCCACATTTGAGCGCCGTGATGGAAAAACCCTGTGTCAAAGCTTCAGACACCCCTCCAGCTCCCCCCTGCTGAGCATCTCAAAGCACTTTGCAAAGAAAGGCTCACAGGGCCCTCTTGGACCCCAAGAGGCAGCCCAGTGATAGCAGACAGGAATTTGTCCCCAGACAGAGGGGAGTGCTTGGAAATAGAAGCCCAGATCTGCAGGTGCAGGACGAAGCACGAGACGAATGCCTCTGCTCTGCGTGGTTGCACCTCAGGCTGTACCAAGTTTCATGGCAGGGATAAGCAGACAGATTGTTAAGACTTGTAAAGCACAAATTTAACTGCAAGTGTTCCTAACCTCTGAAGATTAGCTGCCTAGGATCCCTCCTCCCCAGTACTTTTCAATAAGCCCTACTCATATCAGTATCTTGACGCCCTACTGCCATAGCCTGAGTTTATACCCGGTTAATGGTTCCAAATGGACAGGCAGGCAGGTTTGCATGGAAGGCTGCGAGAACCCTGAATTGAATATGTTCTGGACGATTGAGCCGATCACATTAAAGACAATTTGTAAAGCATATTTTTATAAGGGACTCCTTACAGCTTTTACAGCAGGGAATTTTTATCTCCTTATCAGAAAAAAGCTAACATTGTCAGAAGGGGGAGGTAGTATATGTGGATAGGAACAAAATGAAATGGCATTGATCAGATGAGCATGAAAGGTTTTCTAGAAAGCAGGTAGTATCTCCTGCTGCCTTCTCATCCTTCTTGGGTGCTAAGTACCCAATCACATTTTCCAACAAGGTCTACAGCTACTAATTCACTTCCCCTCTCCCCTTCTCCTTCATAAGCAAACCTGTATGCATTCAAAGCTTACCTACGGCTTGTTATATATATATTCCCCCTGCTGACTTTGGCACAACGCATTGCGAACTTGAGGAATTACCTGCCTTAGTACGGCACTGAGACCTGTGGTTTGGTAAGGACTGTCAGTCTGCTGTGGCTTTGTGCAGGACCTAGCACAGCATTGTCCTGGTCCTGCCCTGCAGCTCGGGTTTGCAGGATCAGTCATTTGTGCAAATGTGGTGCATCCACCACAAAACTGGTCCAGCCGAGACCAGGCTGCAGGGTCCTTGGTGATCACGAACAGGAGTCAGGAAGGATTGTCTTCCTGAAGCATTGCAGAGCTGGCCGTACCCCTTGCTTGGCAAGGCACCACTAGACGCACCACCAGCTTATCCTGGCAGAGCTGCCAGCGGGACAGTACAAGACAAACTACTGGGCTACTGCAGAGTGGCAGGAGATGAGCTTGGCAGCTGGCAGCAAAGCCTTGAGAACAGCCAAAAATAGGGTAAGTGGGGAAAAAACGTCTCTCTTGGCAGGACAAGGTGAGATGTCAGGCTGCCCCAGGGTCACTGTCTGTGTGTCTCCTTGGTGAAAGCAATTCCTAGAGGAACTGAGGGAGCATAAACCCCTTTCAGTTTGCTCAGCACAGTCACCACAGCATTATTTCACCGCCAGTGCCTTTCCCAGGGGTTGTGGGTAGGGTTTCCTGCATGAAGCTGCCAGGTGGAAGGGTGAGAAGGGAGGACCAGGTGCAGATTGACATGGAAAGTTCTGAGCCTCCTTGTGAGGAGCCAGAGCTCAGACAGGCACCTGCCTGGAAGCACAGAGGAGTGCAGGCTGCTCGAGGCTGTCCCTTCCATCACCTCTTTTTGTAATGCACAGCAGATCCCTTTGTCCAGAGAACACAGAGGTACACCTGGACCTGTTTTCTCACCATTCTATTAACCTTTTCCCTCTCACAGTCTCCCTGGTTTCTTGACCACCACTCTCTCCTTTTTCACCTCTGTCCTCACCTATTTTAGCTGGGCCATCCAGTTACTGTGCTCTGTCGATCTCCCATGCCCTGGATGTTATCTCTTGTCTTTGCTGCCCCCAGTGAACCCTGGGCCCTGGCATTTGCTTGGATGGCCGGTGCTTTGGTCCAGACCTTGCTAACTGGGTCCACATCTCAGAATCACACCCAGCCAACCTGGCGGCTCTTCTCGGATGCTGCCCCAGCCCAATGAGAGGAGGAGCAGAGGCAATTCCACCCTGCTTTCACTGCAACTTCTCCTCTCCAGCTGCAGATCCCACTCCTTCTGCAGGCACGAGGTGCCTCTTACCCCTGCAGGAGGCTGGACACCGATCCGGTGGTGGTACCTATGTGCCCGCTGCCACACACTCCAGACCCAGCCACGAGGAGCCTAGCCTCAGAAAGGCAAACATGGGTTCTGTTTGCATTTCCCAGTTCATTCGAAAGCGCTCTAAACCCAGACTAGTGGTGCCCCTTCCATAGCCGACTCCAGAAAGCCCTGGTAGTATGCAATTAACCCATTGTGCACCGGAGCAGAAGAAAAGAGTCCCCCCTCAGGGCACTTTGCAAAGTGGGTCACTCTTTCGCTTCTAAGAGCTGTGCTAGACCCCAGGGCAGGACCAAGCCCTGGGGTGGGGACACACGGGCTGTTCTGCAGCCACCAGGATAGGTCGAATGAGGTGGGGAGAAGTCGATCCAAATCTTTGCCCATGTCCTCCTTACCAGGGATGGATCAGACGCCATCAGACACCCAAGTGCAAAAGCAGTGAAAGGAAGGTCTGAAACCTGGGAGCAGCCCAGTGTCTCCGCAAAAGAGCCGGTGGGAAGTGTGTGTGCCGAGGGCAGCGGGGATTTCGGGGATGCCGGGCAACCGAAACCTTCCATCTCTCCTTCGAAACATCTGTGCTCTTTCCCCAGCCTTGTGGCTCCCTTCCCCAGGAAGCCTGGCTGCTCTGCCTCGCTAGACATTGCTCGATCCAGCAAGCAAACAAACCGCCTCAGCTCCC
>NW_009706852.1:50505-50731 GCF_000703405.1 Apaloderma vittatum | reverse complement strand
GGCAGTTCATGGGGAGGGGGAGTCGGGGTGGGCAGGTCAGTGCGATGGGGGCTGGGGGGTTGCTCAGCGATGCTCCCGAAAAAAATCACCGAGCGATGGGATCCTGCCCGCCCGCGGCGGCACGGAGGAGCAGGGAAGGGTTGGTGTGTTTGACCTCAGCCTCCCGGGATGGTGAATTGAATGTTTTTGCTCTCACTATCTGCACAGAGCTCTTTTCGAGTCAATG
>NW_009706852.1:47138-50368 GCF_000703405.1 Apaloderma vittatum | reverse complement strand
CTGCTCTGGCACAAAAAAGAAACAACTCCATTTACACCGGAGTTTCTTAGCCCCGTCTGCTTTTAAGAGGAGCTCGGGCTGTGAACGCGCGCCCGGGTGTCCCGGTCGATGCCTCCATCCCGCGGCAACGCTGAATCTGGACTCGGGGACAGGTTTTTCGGGGGCTGAGCGATGCCTGCACACTTGGAACATGTGTTGCTCTCCGCGGCGGGATTGTTATTAAAATGAAGAACGGGATGTGCCTAAATGTTAAATCTTACCGAGCCTCGTTAGCATGAAAGCCATTAATGTGGACAAAAGCCGTTTTCAAGGTTGAATTGAGAAGCATCAGAGCATTAGAGTGCCGGAGAGATTAAAATCAGCATTTGTTTGGCTCTAATCTAATGTGCATGGAACAATAAGCATTTGATGACTAATTTTGGCAAGGCCGGGTGTCTTATCAAAATATAGCTGTTTAATTTCAAGCCGTTCGCTGTGGTTTAGGCTCATCCCAGCCCGTAGCCAATACATCCTGTGTCCTTTGGGAAGGGGTTTAATCCTCAAGCTCCTCAAGCCCCCGCTGCTGATGCTTGCCGGGTGTGGGGGAGCATCGGGACTGGAGAGGAACTTTGGGGACGATTTTTCTGTGCTGGAAAGCACACGGCTGCATGCTCAGGAGCTCGTGGCAGTGACATTTTTTCCTTTAAACTGAGCTATTTTGGTGTTTTCTTCCCTGCTTCTCAGCACGAAGGAGCTGTGAGGAGCGTCCCTGGGTGAGGGGAGGGGGAATCGGGCAGCCCCATGCTTCACTTTTTGGTTAAGAACTGCTGAAAAGCAGCTCTTGTTTTTCACCCAGTGCCACTTCGTTGCCTTAATGTGGCCGATCAATACTTGAAATGTCAAACTCCAGCGCTCGCTGACCTTTCTGATGGAAAATAACTCCTGCCCAGAGGCTGCCAGGGCTGTGCAGGCAGAGGAGAAACAAAAAATAACCCCTGTAAGGCGGGCACAGGGGTTTGGGTTGTCTTTGGTTTTGTTCATACAAAACCATGCCATGACTTTAATGGGAAAACCCAACGGGGGAATGCTCTGCCTGTGCCGGGAGGAGGCAAAAAAAAAGGGAATAAATGTGATTTCGGGAAGGCACCATCTCCTGGAGTGCTGCAAAACCCTTCCTGAAAGCCCCAGATTTTCTAGGCAAACAAAGAGTTTCCTCTTCCCCACCCACTTTTTCATGCAAATATCTTTTTCTTGCTAGTCAACCATAACTCTGCTGCTTGACCGTGGGCAAAACACCAAGTCGGGGGGTCACAGTCAAAGCGTGCCATTAAAGAAACCTCTCTAAAGCCATGGGAGATGCTATGTGCCATCATGGGGCAGCCCAAAGGGCCGCTGGAGGTGCCACAGCCCCTTTGTCACCCGCTCTGGGCTGGGAGGGGGCACAGTGCAAAGGAGAAAGCGCTGGGGACGCGGCGGGAGAGGTATCGTCATGATTGCTTCATGCAGGTGGAAGCAGAAATTAATTTCTCTGAAAGCTTACCCGGAAGGAGGCAGATTAAACCTGGCTATATATAGGATATACAGATTTTTTGAGGGATTACGGTCCACTGTGCTGCATAACTGCCTATCGCAGTGCTCGGGGCTCTCTGCGCAAGCTCTCCCTCCCGGCTGCTGTTGCCAAGACTCCCAATGCTTGAAAAGATGCATTTTAAAAATAAACACATTGAGACAAGAGCCGCGTCCTGCTGCTGCTGGTAGGCGAGGGCCGGGGCTGCCAGCAGATCCGAAAAGCCTCCAACGAAGGGCTGGGCTTCTGCTTCTTGGTTCCTTTTCTTTTTTTCTTTTTTTTTTTTGTTTTTCCAGGCGAAGGGCAGTGCTGTTCTCAGGGGGATGTGGGCAGAGCTGGTCCCTGGTGGGGGTGGGTGTCCTGCATCCTAGAGGAAAACCCACAAAATACAAAGTTGCTTGGGTTTTATTTTTTTCACCCAGTTGCTTCTGAAGCTGCTCTCTGCCATAAAACTGAACAGAGGCCAAAAATACCTGCATAAATCTTATTTCCCCCTCTCTCTGTCCGCCTGCAAGAAGTAGGAGCTTGCGGGGTTGCTCTGCTCCTCAGCCTGGGGAGCTCAGGTGGATTCTTGCTCAGGATATGTGATGCAGTATTGCTCTGCTCTTGTGAGACCCCACCGCCAATGCTGCGTCCAGTTCTGGTGTCCCCACCATAAGAGGGACGTGGATCTGTTGGAACGAGCCCAGAGGAGGCCACAAGGATGATCCAGGGGCTGGAGCAGCTCTGCTCCGAGGACAGGCTGCGGGAGCCGGGATTGTTCAGCTGGAGAAGAGAAGACTTTGGGGGGACCTAAGAGCTGCCTCCCAGTACATGAAGGGAACGTACAGGAAGGCTGGGGAGGGACTTTTGACAAGAGTGTCCAGTGATAGGACAAGGGGAAATGGGTTTAAGTTGAAGGGGAATAGATGTAGAATGGACCTTAGGAAGAAATTCTTCAGTACGAGGGCAGCAAGACTCTGGACTAGATTGCCCAGAGAGGCTGTGGCTGCTTGGAGCAACCTGGGCGGGTTAAGGGCATCCCTGCCCATGGCAGGGGTTTTGGATTAGACGATCTCGAAGGTCCCTTCCAACCTAAGACATTCTAGGATTCTATGATTCTCCCGGGATAGACAGGGAAAAGAAAGAGAAGTCAGCTCTCTGCAACCTCCACGCAGGGACCAGCCCGCGCTCCCGGTGAGGAAAACTTGCTCATCCTTTCCCTGGTTCCTTCCTCAGCATCGTCTGCAAACGCTGGGCTCCTCGCCTGTAATATTGGCCCCCACTTCCAGGTCTGTGTGTTTTCCTCTGCTTCGGAGGAGCAGCGCCAAAACCGACGCAACAACGCACAGAAAACAATCCGGCGTCAAGGAACACGAAAGATTCAATGAGAGATTTTTTGCTCCTTGGATGAAAGAATTTTATTTTTTTTTTCTTTCTCCTTCAATGAAAAGTGGGGTTGTATTTTTTTGCGGAACAAGGGGTGTGTGTCCCCTGCCCCCACCAGCCCGTGGCAGATATCGCTTCTCCGCTTATGAAACCTCAATGAGCCGCTTTGTTCTTTTTGTTTGGCGAGGAGGAGCAGGACGGCAGCGCTGCCCAGGGCTGCTGAGGGGAGAAGGGGAAGGAGGATAAGGGGAAAAAGATGCTCCATGCTATATCCCTGCTCTGGGCTTCCCAGTTTTCTGCTCTACAACGGAGATTT
>NW_009706852.1:46895-47103 GCF_000703405.1 Apaloderma vittatum | reverse complement strand
CTTCCCCTCAACCACTTAAATCAGTAAAACATTGCAATGAGCCTTAAAAAAGCTGGAGAATTTCTGCTGCTGCTCATTCCATGAGGTCGGCGTTGATGGTGAACGTTGTGATTGAGGATGTGATTTATTTTATTGGCTCTCTTCAAAGTGCTTTGCAGGAGTCTCGGATTTTTTTCTCATTTAAGTTCTGCTCAGCCTAAAACAAGGG
>NW_009706852.1:44940-46876 GCF_000703405.1 Apaloderma vittatum | reverse complement strand
AAAAAAAAATCCACGTCCAAGAATAACACAGAGCTAGAACAAACCTTGGAAATGGTGGCATGGTAGTCCGGTTCTAGAGGTGGATGGAAATGACTCCAATAAATCAATAAGATTTTATTTTAATGCCTCTGAGCCACTGAGAGTGAGGAGATGGAAAAATAAAAGCGCCCATTTTGTGTCAGCAGAATGTAGAGAATTACTCAAAAAGCGAATTTTGTAAAAAATTACAGGTTGTAGTGATGTGTCAGCACCGCCTGTGAAATACTCGGGGCCGGAGGGGAACGCTGAGCTGGGCTCCAAAGCATCCCCCTTCCTCTTCATCCCCTCCTCGGCTTCAAAAGCCTTCGCTGCCTCAGCCAGGGAAGAGGATGTTTGTCCAGCGTGTCCCCTCCCAGCCCGGCAACCCCGGGGGAGCGCCGGGCACATGGGGAAAATAAATAAGTAAATAACAAAACTATTTCCCGCTGGAAACTATGCCCCTACCCTGGATTACAGAGACTGTGGGAGAAGAGATTTGCGTCCTCCTGGCTAGAAAATTCAGCCTCTTTGCCACAGTTTTCCATTATAAACCAGTGAGGTTTGGAGAATTGTGTATTTTGCTTAGAAGACCCGACCCCGTATCCATGTGCAACCTGCTGGCAGCCGCATAAGGGTGCTGCATCACCCTTTGCATGTTGGGTTTCCATGGATTTTTTTCCTCCTGGCATCCCTAATGTCCCTCGGTGGCCTCACACGTGGGTTTGTCCTCCTGTCCACATCCTTCAGGAACAGCTGGGCTCCGGGAAAATCCTTGGGGATCGGAGCTGTGACATCTCCAGGGCGCTGCCACGACAGAAAGCAAAGGGCTCCCACTGCTTTCCCCATCCCCTGCAGGCTTGGAAGCCCTGTGAGATGACACCAGCTTCAAAGAGAAGGTTTAAGTGTAGTGAGGAAAAACAAATGGAAGAATGAATAATAACCAGCAAAGTAAAGCTGGCGTCTGCTTGGAAGCTTGTTTTCATCGATCTAGAACCAAAATGAGAATACTCCTATGAGATAACGCAACGGGAAACTAGTGATTTTTTTTCTCACATGGAAAATATTTATTGGGGTTTTTTTTTAGGCAGTGCCTCCTGCAGCAAAATGGGCTCCTAAAGGGGTTCAGGTAGCCCAGGGTGGGCAGATACCTCCACGTGCCAAACCCAGAGGTGTGAGCAGCACCGCAGAGCGAGGCGCGGCCTTCCCCAGGACACTTTCCAGCCGGAGAACACCACCTCTGCCAAACACCATCTGCTGAAGGACCGGACGCGAAGGGGATGTTTTGAAAATGGACTTTTCCTGCCCGCCCGTCTCTTGAGCAGCTTGTGCAAACGCCGGCTGGAGCTGCCAGCTCCAGAGCCTGGTGAAGGATGCCAAGCTTTTTCTTTTCCAACCCAAAATCGATGCAAAACGGTCCCGTCAGCTGCTTTTCCCCACTCCTCCTACACCACAGCACCCTCTCCATCCACATCCGACGGGGCTGGGACCCCCATGAATCCCCACCCAGGTTCCCGGCTCTCCCATGCAGCGCAGGAGCTATTTCTGGCGCGGGAAAACCTCCGTCGGCTGCCAAAATCCAGAAATCTGCAGGAAAGAGCCCAACTGGGAGCCTCCCGCCGCACAATGCCGGCTCTGGGCAGCCCGAAAGCCCTTGCCAGGGATTTTGCCGGCGTTTCCGTGCCGTCTGCATCCCCGGGGCGACGTGACACTGTTTACAGGAAATACTGACGGAGGTTAAAGGAGAGAAACTCTGGATTTCTCCAGCGAAACGGGCACTTGAGCTTATTGCTTCCTCCCGGCGTGGCAGGGGCTGCGTGGAGACTTGCCCAGTTTTTGGTGAAAGAATAAAGCGGGGAGGGCTGAGGATAAAAAAAAAAAGGAAAAGAAAATAAAAGACATGCGAAAAAGCTGAGGCCCT
>NW_009706852.1:39985-44901 GCF_000703405.1 Apaloderma vittatum | reverse complement strand
GGTCGGGAGCCTCCGTAGCACCCGCACGAGGATCCATATTAAGGGTAAAAACACAACTCGGGGATGCTTGGAGCTCGTTTGTGCCGGTGCTTCGTTTGGCTGTGACTCGTTAAGCTGAATTGCTGGATGCAGAAAATATTGGGAACCCTTTTTCTGCTCGGTGAAGGGTTTCCACAGGGGGGTTTTCTCCTGCGTGGGGAATACGCCATGAGGCAGTTGAAAAGTTTAGTGGGTGAAGGATCGAGCAAATGGCCATTTTTGGTAGAATTTGGGGTGTTGGTTTATTTTTTTGCAATAGGTCCAGAGCAGAGATGGCAGGAATGGGAGCAAAGTGCTGGGATCACAGAGCAAATCGAGAGCTTAAAAAATATCGCCGTGTATTTTCATGCTTTTTCTAAGATTAAAAAAAAATTCAATTTCACGATGAAAACTCGTCTGTTCGGACAAAGGGAAACGTAAGCTTTAGTGAAGCTCCTGAAAGCCACTCCCGGGGCTGCGGTTGAGCTGTTTTTCCTTGTCCTGCCTGGCTCCGTCTGCTTGGGTAGGTTTGGCAAAGATTCACAGCGCTCTGTTGGATGTGAGTCTGCATTTTTCCAGAGCGGAAACCTTTCCAAAACCATCTCTCCGCTCTGGTTCCGGGTTAAATCCTTGAGGATCCTTGTCCTTTTTCCTTGCAGCCTGGGGATTGCCGACGGCGCTGCCCTGCGTCCCCAGGAGGATGCTCCCAGCCTATGGGAGTGGAAAATCGAGCTGGGGTTTGGAGTGAGATGGGTGGATACGGGGGGGTGAAGGCAGCACAGTGGGATCCTCAGGTTTCCTGCGGGCAGCGTTTCGGATCCCACAAGGAATCCAGGGCTCTGCTTTCACCAAGTGCCTGCAACGCGTCACTTGACGTCAGAACTATATTGCACAGAGCGGGATTATTGCCCTCTGCTGCTCCTCACTCTGCTTTTTGCTCCGTAGCTCTGAGTTGAGGCGCTGAGCTGCCGTTTCCAATCTCAGGCTGTTGCCCTTTCCTCTCGGGAAGATGCTGCTCCGACACGCCGCGCTCCCAACTGTGTACCTGTGGCATTGAGTTTGGGGGGAAGCAGGGTCTCGGGTTTATTTAGGATTACTTCTTTAGGATCAGAGCAGCCACTGGAATATTTCCCTGGTGCTGCCCATCGCCGAGAGCTGCTCTCAGCAGGTGACCCGGCGTTTAAGCCCGCACTTTTGTTCGTAGGTGTTGGTTGTGAAGATAGCGGAGTCCTCAGGCATGCGGATACCGTGTTCCCAGATAAAGCTGGGTCTTCACCTTGCTCTAAGGCGGCTCAAATGCTTAAGCTCTTCTCAAAACCACCTTCAATGTTTAGTGAGGACCAGCCAGAGTGTTTCCGTGGGTGCAGCTGCAGCGCGTGGACTTGCTCTGCGGAAGCCAGACGAGCCCGTGGGTCCTTGGGATCAGTTGCCGGGATCCCTGGAAGCATCTCGCCCCCGGCACTGGGTTAGCCCACGCGGGGACGCCCGTGCAAAATCAGCTGAGGCAGCAGAACGCGACGCGCGCCGGCTCTGCGATGCTCGCTCCTCGCCTAAGTGCTCTTACCCTGCCCCGACGCGTGCTTGCTTGCAGCCCAGACCAATCCTTTTCCAAGTCATCGCGTTAAAAGCCTTAATTCATTTGTCATGTTCGCATTAAGTAGGAGCGCTGTGCGCTCTAGATAAGCAGTCTGTGCTGAAAAGGAGATTGGTTTAAATTTTGCAACAGTGGGAGAGCCTTTTAATGCCTTTTGTCAGTCGTGCCTTGCACCAGGGAGGCATCTTATATATTTTTCAAGGGTGTTATGTTCGCAGACCTGGGCTGCCCCGATGGTGCCATGCCTCGCCGGGCAAAATCCCTATTGTGGTGCGTGTTGGGAATGGGAAAGCAAGCAGGGAACGGCCCGGGTTGGGTATTTTCGGGAGGTTAATCCCTCTGCATTGGCCCCGCAGATGTCATGGCGCCCGCAGTACCGCAGCTCCAAGTTTCGGAACGTCTACGGGAAGGTGGCGAGCCGGGAGCACTGCTTCGACGGCATCCCCATCACCAAGAATGTCCACGACAACCACTTCTGCGCCGTCAATGCCCGCTTCCTCGCCATCGTGACGGAGAGCGCGGGTGGAGGCTCCTTCCTCGTCATCCCCCTCGAGCAGGTAAGAGGTTTCGGCCCCAGTGGAGGGGACCCCGATCCGGAACCGGTCCCCAAGTGCTGGGCGTGGGGATGCGAGCTCCGTCTCTGCTGTCCTTCCCTGGGGAAGGGAGGATTTACAGCTGCTGTAGTGAACTGGTGTTGTTGGTTGATTGTTTTTTTCTTTAGAAAGGGAATGAAACATTTGTTTAAAGCATCTCTTTGCTCCAGTGGTTTTGGCATCTCTAAGGGGGCAGGTGGCAGCATCAAGAAATGTGACCGATCCTCTGCGATAGGTGGGAGTTATCCAAACCAGCAGCACAGCTCTGTGCTAAAGAAATGTTAAAGCAGTTGTTGCTAAGGCAAGGAAAAGGAGGAGGAAATGGGGTGTGTGGGGATGGAATTTGGAAAAAGCTGGAAAGGGCACGTCTCCACCCTGCCCCTTTGCAGTGTCGGAGGCCACTGGGGTTTACAACCCCAGGATTTCACCGACGCAGCTGCCAGCAAGCAGGGGAGTCCCCACAGAGTGGGTGGCAGGTCCTTGCCCTTTTATTCAGCTCGTCCATATGACCTCAACCCTCAGATATCACACCCTGGGCACCCTGAGAGGGAGAGCACGGCTGCGTGCCCCGTTTTCCCAATGCAAAGCCCGAGGGGTTTGGCTTTGCACGTTGCAGCAGATGCCAGCTCACGCAAGATTTCTTTTTTAAGACTCCACCACCATGCCACAGCCCCTTACAAGCTGGGCTGTGCAGAAGGCTCCGGGCTCCGCTTTGCAGCCGCATCCATCCGAAGCAGCTTTGCACCGGAGAAGCGGCACGTCGGCACCTCCGCACTGTCGGTCCTTTTTGCAGCACGAATCCTTCCTCTGTGCTTTCGCTTCGCCAGCCGAGACTTCCCCCGGGTGCCCACGTGAACCCACGCATCTCTCCCTCACGCGGTTTTGAACTCAATTCAGCTGATGCTTCAGAAGCTGCCCCGCAGCACCGTGGCGATGGCTCCTGGCCGAGCGGCAGACGCAGAGCTGCGCCTCTTCCGAGGACAAAACGGGTGGCAGCGACCTTGAACGTGAAATAACTCCGCTTTGCTTTGCTTCGCTGCCGAAATTTGAGCGTGGGGCACCACGGGTGCACCGATGCTGCTGCTCTCCCACCTGTGGAGCAGCAACTCCGAGCTGGTACCAGCCATCGCCCCCCCTGGGCAGCCTGTCCTCACCCCGCGGCTCTTGGGCTGCAGGAGGTGCACCCGGTTGCTCCTTCTCGAGCGCATTTTTGACATCGGAGGAGCTGCACTCGCTCCTCTTAAGGAACTTGAAGATGCGCCACTTGCAGAAGCGCTCACACGGGGAGAAGGTGGTTGTCTCTCAGGCTCCCAGGCAGCAAAATCTCTGTGCTGGGGTTCCCAGCCAGGATGGGAAGAGCCGGCGGAGGCGGGATGGAGAAGCGTTCCCCTCCTCACCCCGTCTCGCCATGCCCCGGCATTCCCCTTTAAAGTGTTTACCCCACGTGACGTTGGCGTCTCTGCTGAATTTTTTTTTCTTGAATTTCTGGAGTGGAGTCAGCTACAGATGGGAGAAATTATAATCAGCGTTTTAATTGCGGCGCACAGCTTGACTCTTATTAATATTCCAAAAAACGGGAGCTTTGTCTGAGCGCTCAGAGCTGGGAAGAGGATTCCTGTCCACACGCCACTGGCCCATGCTCCTAAATCCTGAGATAATAACCCAGGATTGACAGCAAATTACTTCTTTTCTCTCTGGGTCCCAGTGGGATAAGGGCAGAGGGAGCAGGATGCCGTTTGCAACCTGTTCTGAAGGGATCGTCAGCCCCGCGTGGAAATCCCGGCGACATCGTGCCGGATAATTCCCAGCCGGAGGAGAGCTCGGCACTCCGTGTCAAGTGGCTGCACACGCCTTTGTACAAGCTAATAATTTCATTATTATTTCTTTTAAAATAGAGACTGATTAGCTCATTAAGAGTAAACTAATTTTCTTTGGAAATCAGCAGCCCTCTAATTAATTGGCATCCATATTTAGCTGAACATAATTAAGGTAACCTAGATACTGCAGATCTACTCAGGATTTGATTTGCTGCCATCATGTTTGTTTTTTTTTTAAACATTTCTGCCCTCTGTTCTGCTCGGAAACGTTCACCAGCAACGCCTCTGTTTTACGCTTCGAGTGATGATGCATTTGCATACGCTGGGCCATATGTCCCTCGTCGGACACGCTGGTTCCTCGCGCGTTTGCGTCGCGCTTCAGGGGATGTGGAAGCGCTTCTGCAAGGCTGCAGGGGTTGGGAGGACAGAGCGTGGCTGCGTTTTGCTCCTCCATCTTCCCCGAGCCCCGTGCTGGGGCAAGAGCCTGAATTCTGGAGCTTCGGCCACTGGGAACCAGCCTGTCCCCGGCACCACAGAGGTTTTGTGCTATAAATATCCCCGGAGAGTCGAGAAGATGACGATTCGCTCCCCCAAACTGTAGCGACAGAAGGATTCCAGGCGTCAGCTGAAGGGGAGAGGAGTCTGTGTCGAAAATGCGTGTTTTGAGTCAGCGTTTTTTTGGTTTGAGCTCCATCACCACGAGCAAAATCCCCAGTTTGCTCAGACGGTGCAATTCTGCAGGGAGGCAGCTCGGTGCCGTTACATCCTCGGTCGTGGTCCAGCACCTCTGCTCCATCCACAGCGGCTCCACCTCGTGAGGAGGAGGGAGAGGGTCTGGGTGAGAAGGACCCGTGAAATTATAGGAAAGCCGGGATCTGGTCTTTAAAAAAAAAA
>NW_009706852.1:18583-39954 GCF_000703405.1 Apaloderma vittatum | reverse complement strand
CAACTGTGCAAATAGCCCCCAAACAGCCGGAATGGCGTGGCCGGGGTTTTTTTAGCAGAGGAAGTAGTTAATTGGGAGAATCTGGGATCAAACATCTTACAGCCCCGTGTTTTCCCCAGTGCTGCACGTCCCTTGACTGGAATCCAGCAGCACCTGTGGAGGATCCTTCACCTCTTCTGGGCTTTCGATCCCTCCCAGGACAGGTTTTGTGGCATTTTCAGGGTTTTATGGGCAGCACTGAAGCATTTCTGTTCCTCTGTAAGGAAAACCACTGCTCTCGCCTCCAGGTGTGACCCCAGAGCTGGGATGGGAAACCTGCTCTCCCCCTCTCTGGAGCTTTCTACCCTTAAACTCTTGGCTTCAGTTTAATCTCCAGAATACTTGAACCTTCTGTAAATGCTTGAGGAACCCGAGAATGCACCAGCCGGGGAAGGGAAAAACGTCCTGGTGCTTTTCCAAATTGTGCTGGCAACGTCTGCAGCTGAGAGCTGCTCTCCCTCCCAGTCTCAGGTTGGCTTTGGGCAGCAATTATCAAAATAAAATAAAAAACCAAACAGGTTTATCTGTACTACACTCACCTGCAACAACCAGCACCAAGGGAGCTTGGAGAGCCCGTGTGCCTTGGGCAGATGTCAAGGTTTTGCCAGCCCTGGGCTGGGTGAAACAGCTGGGAAAAACCAAGCTCCAGCCCAACGTGGCTTGATTTCAGCTGTGCCTGATTTAATTGGCGTCATATAAACCAGGCTGGGGGTGAGGAGGAGGTGGGTACACTGGGGCTTACTGGGGGACGCTGTGGGGGTTCCCTCTGGGAAGGGAGAGGTTCTGGTTTGGGCAGGGGTTGAGAGGAGGTTGTTTTCTGCAGCCAGACAATGTTTTCTACCCGAAGGAAGGGATGGGGAGTGGAAGGGGGAGTCTCTGCTTATACGTCGGAAGAAGTTCAAGGTTGTTGCTCGTTACAGCTGTGGCTGGTTGTGCGTGAATCTGGGAATTAAAGTTGGAAAAGTCCTCTAAGATCGAGTCTAAGCATCACAGAATGTTGGGGGTTGCAATGCCACTACTAAACTGTGTCCCCGGAATGCCCCATCTCTGTATTTTTTGAACACCTCCAGAAAAAAAATGTAGAGTTTTCTCTGTGCTGCAAACTGATTTTCATGTCTTTGGAGCTTTTCTACCTTGGTCCGTGCTGCTTTTTTGTTCTCTGTTTTTCCCTGCCTGATTGCAGCCTGCAGGAGACATTTGCTTTAACCTAGAGTTAGCAAAAAAAAAAAAGAAAAAAGAAAAAAAAGGACCTGAAGCTTAGAAAAAAAGCTGCCACTTCAGCATTACTGCTCCACGTGGGAGCACAATCTGAACTCCCTGTGTTTATCAAGGAGAGAGTGGGAGCTCAGACCCAGGATCTGGCTGGTTTGAAGCACCTGGCTCAGTCAAAAATTGTCAGTGGGAAGTCGTAACGCCACCCTGGGGTCGGGTGGTGGATCAGAGGAGGGAACAAAGCTGGAGAATGTGGCTCCTTGGGCCAACAGGAGCTTGGGAGGGGAGAAAAATTGGCATTTTTGCCCTCCTTAACTCCACTTTATTCGCAGCAAAGCGTGGGGAAGCAAGAGCAGCCCTTCCTGCCCCCTCTGCCGGTTAAAATCGAGACAAACCCCAATCCTGGCTGGGGAAAAGTGGTTAAGTGGTTTGTTTTTTTTTTTTTACCATAAACACGGATTTCTTTTTAGTGCTTATAACCCAATTTAATGGGCACATTATATAGGCTTTTGTCTTCTTAATTAACGAGCTCAAGCCTGGCCACTGCTTTTATGGTGCAGAAAAGTGCTTCTGCAGCAAGACTTCGGGGGCTTGAAGAGGGATTGTTTCTTGGAGGCTGCTGTGTGCGTCGCACAGAAAATTGGCTGATTTTACACCAGGATCGGGGGGTTTAAGGCTCTGTGGGTCCAGCATGGCCGGAGGAGCTCATCTGATGGTTGCCTCAAGGACAGGCAGCAGAGGATGGGGTGCTTATGGCCCCCAAGAGTATTTATATTTAATTTAACAGTATTTCTGGCCACATGAGAGGAGCCGTTGATATTTAAATCCTCATCCTGGCGTTGAGCAACGCCCGTTGCTTTTCCTGCTCTACGACTCTCAGGGTTTGGTTGCATAACAACAAAAAGAAGAGTTGCTAAGTTGGCTGTAAATTGATGTTGGGTTTGTTGTGTGGTTTTTTTTTTATGGCAAGTAACCAGGTAAATGTGGGACTGTTGATCCCTGAACGAGGCATTGGTGCTCATGGGGAAACTGAGGCACAGAGGCTTGCTCAAGGGATGTGTGTGGAGCTGCCTCTTTCTGCTGCTGGTTTAAAGAATATACAAACCCCATTTTAGCCTGGAGCACATCTCCAACACCCTCGGGGTGTTGATTTTTCCCAGGTGTTCCAGGCTGGGGAAAAAGGGGCGGCAGCTCTCACTGGTGGTGTTCTTTTCCTGGAGGTGCACATCTGGCCGAACAGCTTCTTCTCTCCAAAACATGAGCGGAGCTTTTAGAATTTATTTTTTTTTACTAGAAAGCTGGCCCTTGGCTGAGCGTTTTCCCCGGGGCGGGCAGGAAGCTTGGCAAGAGCGTTCACCACAACCAGGTGACTCCATGCGGCACCCAGAAGCACTTTCAGACATTCCCAGTGCCTGGACTTGATGCTTCCGTGAACAATTTTATCAATTACATGCATGGATTATTTTTTTATTATGATTTTTATTTTTTCCCCATGGATTTTTATGACTGAGAATCCCTGGACCAGCTGCCAGGCAGGTCCTTGGGGTGCCCCATCCCTCCCAGGGGATGGTCCTTGCTGGGAACTCATGGGTTTGCCTGGAGCCCTCTTCTTGCCTCCTCCTCCTCCTCTCAGCTGGGGACAAGACATCCTTGGGGAGACGTGCAGCCTGCATGAGGGGTTTTCTGGGTGCCCGCCAAGGGTTTGTCTGACTTTCTCTCCCTCTTGTGCTTGGCTTAGTTGCTGATGAGGATCAGTTAACCTGCAGCGACCTTTCCTCGTGCCAAAATCAGCCAGGGATGTGCCCCAGGTCAGGGAAATCTGCGCAATTTCCTCCTCTCCGGCTCTCAAGTAGGAGAGACCTTTAAAAAGACGGCAGTAAATGTATTTACTCTTAATCTCAGCCTCTGGAGACTTGTGTGTACTCAAGGATTTCCTGGGGAACCCTGTAAATCCCCTGCGGCTCAGGCAGCCCTTCCCTGATCCTCCTCTAAAAGCTAATAAGGGATCAGGGAGCATCTCGGGGGAGCTGCTGGGTGGGGACGGGTGGTGGGTGCTCCTTCCTCGGGGAGGTTTCTCACCCGGCTGGACACTGCTGTCGTTTCTGTCAGCTTTTCCGTGTGCTGTCAGTTGGAGATGGATGAAGGTTTTTTTGCCGAGTTCGTAGGGCTTCAGGAGAAACGCGAGGGTTTGGGAATGTCCCGGGTTTGTGTTTCCACCTGCTGAAAAGCAGGTTTGATGAAATTCATGTATTAAAAGGGTTTATCTGAGCTTCCTGATGGTCAGCCGGGAAGCGAACGCAGGGTCCTGCTGGTGCAAGACTGAAGCTTGTGGTGCTCGGAGGGTCTGGAGTGGTTGCACCTCCCATCATTCAAGCCTGATGGTGGCCAAGAGGTTCACTGGGCTGGACTCCGATGTCAGATTTGCTCGTGAGCTCACGCTGCTCGCGATGATGATGCTCTGATGACTTAGAGTGCTTAAGAGGGATGCTTCTAAGAATAAAGAGGCTTTGCTCCTCCTGGGGATGGTGCTCCCCTTCCCAGGGCTGTGTGTCCGTCCCTCCTGGGCTCTGCCCTCGCTGCTGTTCCAGCCATGCCCAGGGAAAGGCGTCTTCCTCAGCCAAGCAGCCAAATAACTTTAAACCGACTTTAAAAAAATCATTGTCCTTTCTGCCCCAGCCATAATACTGAGAACTTTCTTCTTTTCAAGCGCTCCTAATTGCTCCGGCAAAGGGAGGGCTTTGAAGGGTTGAGGTCGCTGGAAGGGTTTGCTCCTTCCAGCCCAGCGCCGTAGAAAACACTGGAGCCACCAGAGCCCGGTGGGTCACGCTGTCACCGAAGGGACCGTATCTGGGTCACTGAGCTTCCCCCAGCCAGAGGTCGGGGATCCAGCGATTAGGATTCACCACGGCTTAATGCTCAGCTGCTGGCAAGGTCTCCCTATGAGCGGCTAAATGGGAAGCTGTGGCATGAAACCCTGGTTTATTTATCTTTTAAATTTATTTCTTTTTATTTCCTTTATCTGGCTCCTTTTCCTCTTTTGGGTGCCCTGGGCATGGGACATCCCTTGCCATGGCCACTGCGGCAGCTCCTGATTTTTAACCCAAATTTCTTGGGCAGAAACTATCCCTAGCAACCAGACTCCACTTTGTCCTCCTGAAAGCCTAATGAAATTTGACAAAAACCCATCAAATCTGCTTTGCCGAGGAGATCGCTCGTCTGGTTGCTGGAAATTCGAGTGACTGCATATTAACTTGTGCTGTTAAAAGGTCTGCCCGCCTGGAATTTAACAGCTGCCGCCTGGATTTCTGCTCTAGACGGAGTGTTAATAATGTCACGCTCATGCAAATATGAAAATAAGGGGAAAGCGAGATAATCTGAGCCGTTTGGGGGAGCGATGTCTGCTCGTGTGTTTAATATAATAACCCATAAGGCTGGGCTTTGCATCCCATTAGCTCGCGGGAGGGTCGCTGGGTGGTAGCGCGAGGCAGAGCTCTGTGCCCTGTCGAGGTGCCCACGTTGCGGCCTTTCCCTGCCCCTTTTCATGTCTCGCTTTTGGGTTTTTCCATCCCAAATCTTGGCTGCTCATCACAGGAGCTGCATCCCTGCTGTATCCATGTGATACTCCCGTGCCGGATGAGACACACAGCACCCCGTCCTCTCGCTGGGGCTGAGCCCTCCTTGCTGGTAAAAGGAGGGCAGAACCATTTCTTTATTTTTCTTTTTCCCTTGGGAAAACTTAAAGAATGTGAGATTTTTCTTCTTCACAACTTCTCGTGATGCGATTTTTTAATTTTTTTTTTCTCCTAGTGGGTGCCCAATGGAAACAACTGCTGAGTGTCGATGCTGATTTTGGATATTAAGATGTTTTTAGTGAAAAGCAACGTTTTATTAAACCTTCCCCTCTGTCCCTGTGGAAAGTTCAATTTGGTGGAAGACTAATGTTTTGATCCAAAGCTGTTTTTTACTCTCGGCATCAGAAAAACTTTTTTTTTTAATTTAAATGAAGGATATGGCTTCTCTAATGATTTCCCTGGCATTGGGGCTTGCATACTCTTAGCCCTCGGTCAGGGGCCGCTCTCCCTTGAGTCTTGCTTTTCCTGGCGACTGCAGGCTCCAAGGATGGAGCTTTTAATGTCTTGGGGGAATCTCTGAGATGCCAGGCTTGGGGAAGACTGTGTTTTGTTGGGTTTTTTTTGCTGGGCAGCCCCAGCAGAGCCCGAGGTTGGGGCAAAACATGTTGGGTTTCGCTCTCAGGTCTCTCGGTGAAGCTCCATCTGGACATGATCCGTTTTCACCTGCATTTCTCGGTGTCTTGTGGGATGGTTTCCTGCCCCATCGTGCCACCGGTGACCGTGCCCGACGAGATGGCTGTTGTAGCAGTTTGAGCAAGAACTGGCTTTTCACTTCAATAGTAATGCCCATGAAGGATATACATGAGAAATAAGAAAGCAGGCTTGGGGAAGGCTGTGTTTTGTTGGGTTTTTTTTGCTGGGCAGCCCCAGCAGAGCCCGAGGTTGGGGCAAAACATGTTGGGTTTTGCTCTCAGGTCACTCGGTGAAGCTCCATCTGGACATGATCCGTTTTCACCTGCATTTCTCGGTGTCTTGTGGGATGGTTTCCTGCCCCATCGTGCCACCGGTGACCGTGCCCGTCGCTGCCCAACCGAACCCGGGTGCATCCTGTGCCCTTCCCCTGCCTCCAGCGCTGGGGATGCAATTAGCAGCTGCGTCTCCCCAGGAGCAAATTAATTCGAATAAACCTTCCTGGCAGCGGTGGGGAGTTCCCGGGGCTGATCCCAGCACCTCTCAGCCATCGCCCTCAGCTGCGGAGGGTAAAACTGTGGTGTGTTGTCCTCAGCGCGTTCCTTTGTTTGCGTTAAACGGAGCTGGGAGCTCGTTGCATTAAAAGGTCAGAGCTGGAAGGGCTATGAAATATTTAGTGGCCGTGTCGTGCTGACCTAGTTAGTTTGCACGCTCCGAAGCATGGCGTCACCTCCGGGCTGTGGCGAGGAGCCAGCGGGGGGGAAAAAAGGACGACGGTGTGGTCACGGAGGGTCCCTGCGAGGAGCTGGAGGGTTCCTGCAACCTGTCTGTGGTGGGAAACTGAAGAGCAGGTTGTGCCAAGTGCCCCTCACTGTCCTCTGCTGGGATGGCAAGGCCAGACCGTGCCTAAAAGCCCAGCAAGGTTTTCCATTTTAGTGGAAGGATCCCATCGAGTGGCGTCGCTGGGTTATTGGCGTCGCCAAGCACGAGCGTTTCGCCATCCTGAAGCCCCCGGGGATTCGTTCTGTGCGGGTGCCTTGGCCTAACGTCGCTTGATGTTGAGGTTTAGAGCCTCTCGAGCCCTCTGCCCGTGGTTTCCAGTGGTCGTGGGGGTGGACAGCCCCAGGAGGTTGTGTCTGCAAAACCTCTTTTCATACCTGGACCAACCCCTGGGAGTATTGATGGGCTCAGACCAATCCCAATCTCCAAAAACCCCATCCTAGCATGAGCTACAGAGCTCTCTGCCCTAACAAGGTTCCAGCTTTTAGGAAGACCCAACTTTATCGCTAATTTTTTTTTTTTTTTTGCTTCATTTTCAATTACAGACAGGCCGAATCGAACCAAACTACCCCAAAGTCTGTGGTCACCAGGGCAACGTGCTGGACATCAAGTGGAACCCGTTCATTGAGAACATCATCGCGTCGTGCTCCGAAGACACCTCGGTGAGACCCCCCCTGGGTGCCTTCACCCTCCTGCCTTTAATTTATACGTGGGGAGGGGAAAGGGGCTGCTGGGTGATGGCTCGCAGGGGTAGGGGCAAGAGATGGGTGTGACAGGGGCAGTGGCTGGTGCCCAGCTCCTCTGCTGTCCCCAGTGTCACTTATTATTGTCACAGCGCTGCTCTTTCCACATCGCCCTGCTGTGGATAAACTGTACAGCTGTGCACAACAAGGGCTTTTTTTTTTTTCTTTTTCCTTTTTTTTTTTCCCTTTCAAGCCCAACAGCAATGCTATTATTAATCCTTCTTGCTCGCAGGGGCTGCAACCACTCCGGTGGCCTGATCCATCCAGTGATAGGAGCAAAAATCAGTTTTTCAGGCTGTGGGATAAGAAGTCAAGTCATTTTTTGTAGCTGTTATTTGCATCCTCTTTTTTTTCTTTACTTTTCTGGACAAAAGTCTATCCCAAAGGCTGTCTCATAGAGGAAAAACTCAGAAACCATTGCCCATTCTGCAAGGCAGAAGCCAGGGTTTGGGGAGATCCAGTTTTTAGCCTGTTACGAATCTGCCTCGCCTGATTCTTAGCATTTCATGTATTATCCTTTCCTTCAGCTCAGTATCTTGGCATTTTTTTTATTAGCTGAAAGCTTGTCAAGGAAGGTACTGAGTGGGAGAGGGAGGGAAGATTCAGATCGTGGCCGTGATTCACGGTGAGCTGTCTCCCACTTCAAATTAGGATCTTTTAGACAGAGTTGCTGGGGAATAGGAGGTGCTGGGGACAGAGGGAGGAAGGATGCGGTAAAGAGTCGTTAAACTTGGAGAATTAAGTTAATTGCCCCTGAGGCTGTCCTGTGTGGAGCATTACCCCCAGGGTGATGCTTATGGGCAGGTCCTGCGCCTTCAGGCTCTCTGAGCTCACTCCTAGGAGGTTTAACAAGCTCCGAGCCAACAGTCTTTATCAAAGAGAGAGGGTGCCCAGCTCCTGGTGGAGTCCGAGCTGCAGAGTGTTTGCGTGATATTTGTCATCTGGGGCCACCGTGGGTCCTGGGCTGGGGACATGATGGCCGTGGGAGGCACGGAGGACACACCACTGCTCTGGACTCCTGTCCTTCCTCCATCGTGTCCTGTCCCCGGGGCATCGCTGTGGGTTGATCCTCTCCGAGGGGGCGGAGAGGATTTTACGGTTCGGCAGCACCGATATTAATTAATATTTGTCCTCGCGGGACAGTTGGCAGCGGGGCTGATGCTGGAGTCGCTGATCTGTGCCGCGAGCTGCTGAACTGCCGCAAAAGGGTTTCTGGGGAAGGAGCTTTTACAGGGCAGGACGAACCAAGCGGGAAGATTAAAAAGGGAATTACCCAACCTCCGTAGGCATCTCGGGCTCTGCGTTCCCCTTGTGCCGGAGCTCTCCGTGCGCTCAGGTGTGGCGTTTAGATTTTTGGGTCAGCGCCAGCTATGCCTGCGCTGTCACTGGAACGGTGTTTGTACCGCAACTCGCTCCAACATGTCTATTTTCAGGTTGCAGTGACCATGGTAATGGGGGAAACCTGCCTAAAATAACCTGTCCCTGGCACTCCCCCACTTTCTTTTTTTCCTCTTTTTCGCAAGACACGAGGAATGATGCAACCGCATTAGGAGCGCATCGCAGAGCCCCGTTTAATAACCATCCTTTTAGGCTTCCCCGCAGAGGGAAAGGCAAGGGGCAGCTGCTAACTGAGCAGCCCCTGATGATGTGGGGAGCCCGGGCGTGAAGGTGTCCCCGGGTGTTTCCCCTCTCCGGGATTCACGAGCTCTCTCGGAGCCCTCCCGGATCGGAGGTTTGGTAACAGCCGTTTCATAACCGGCCGCTTTCGTAACCGGTTCCTTCGATGCTTGGCGTTGTGTGGCTCGTTCCTCGTGTTGTGCCTTGTTTCGAAACTGCTGATGCTCTTGGAATCGTGTGTCTGTCCCCTGTCCATGAGCCAAACCGGCCTCTGAATCGTGTTTCTTTTGTAAATGCCGTCTTCTCTGCAACCTGCAGAGCCGTGCCTTTCGCTTCCAAACATGCAGAAAACCCTCCTGTATGTCCTTATGCAGATTTTTTCGCTGCAATATTCCAAATTAACTACTTCTGCCCACCCGGGCTGCAGCTCAGCTCCCAGCTGTGTTGGGGATGCTGGAGAAGAGAGTGGGGAGTGGGCCAAAGGGGCAGCAGCATCAGTCCTCCTCCCTGAGAAACAGCCCTCCCAGATATTCCCTAGTTTTGGAAAAGCTTTATATAAACTCGGCGGTGCTCGTGGCGCTGGTGTCAGGCGAGGTGAAGGCTCTGGGAAGGACGAGCGGCGCTGGATGAGCCTGCCATAGGGATGGGGTGCAAGGGCAAAAAGCTTTCATCTCCTCACCTGGACCGCGGCGTTCGGACGCTGCCGGGTTCCAAGTGTCCCCGGGAAGGCGCGGGGCTGGCAGAGCTGGGGTCTGGCTGCTGGCAGGGGTGCAGGGTGCTCGGGCACGGGGCAAGCCCAGGAGGGTTTGTTTCACGCCGGTGACCTGCCACAGAGATGAAAGCACCTCCGACAGCTCTTTGGTGGCATCGCCTGGAGATGTTTAATTGAAGAGGAGTCGCTACAGAAGCTTTGTGAATTTTATTCACCTCTTTTTACTCTGCAAGCACCTTCTCTGCAGAGGCTTTTCTGGTTGGTTTTTAACCCAGGATCTCGGTGCCGGGCGGGCGGCAGCTCCCAGCGAAGCTCATGGCATTGGGTCCTTCTCCTCATCACAGGTGGTCCTGGGGTGATACCACTGCCTGGTTTTGGGGCTCCCCTGTCCCCTTAGTGCTTGCTGGTCAGACAGGATGGACTCGCTGTGTTCGCCCCTTGCCCTTGCAGGGGACGGGATCGACCTCAGGACACGCGTTAGGGTGCAGGATGAGGCCGCTGGCGTCGGGCACGGTGGGGATTCAGCATCTCAGACACCCGGTGGGGAGGTGTTGGGGTCACCCCGGGGCTCCCAACCCTCTCCTGTCGCTGCCTCGTCCTGCAGGTGAGGATCTGGGAGATCCCTGAGGGCGGCCTGAAGAGGAACATGACCGAGGCTGTCCTGGAGCTGTACGGGTTTTTTGTCGGCCTCGTGGAGTGGCACCCGACCACCAACAACATCCTCTTCAGCGCCGGCTACGACTATAAGGTGAGCCCTTCCCCGCTCGTGCGAGGGTACCTTCCCTTGGGCAAGGGTCTTGCACCCCCTGTCATAAGGACTACTTTAATTTTTCACACGCGGCAGCTGCAGGGCAGCCCCAGGGTGAGAGAACAGGGTTCTGTAAGGGATGAGGTGGCAATTTCAGTGAAAATGGGAGCTATTTAGATGCCCAAAGCAGGTGTGAAGGTTGCAGGAAGGGTTTGTGTGGGTGGTGGGTCTCCAGGAGCGGAGATGCCAGGCACAGCCTCCCCGCCTATTCCTGCAGGTTCTCATCTGGAACCTGGACATCGGGGACCCGGTGAAGATGATCGATTGCCACACGGACGTCATCCTCTGCATGTCCTTCAACACCGACGGCAGCCTCCTGGCCACCACCTGCAAGGACAAGAAGCTGCGAGTGGTGGAGCCGCGCTCGGGCAGGGTCCTGCAGGTGTGGCGCTCGGGCCGTGGCGTGGGAAGAAGGGCTTGGGGAGGAAACCCGCTGAAACGCGGGAAAAACATTTACAAGTTGCTGTACGTCCTCACGATGCGATGTTTTGTCTGTGTTGGGATATTCTGCTGGTTGGCCAAATCAGGTGGAGGTGATGGGGAAGGGTCGGCCTCATTCCAGGCACAGGAGTTGGAGGCTTCTTTTATTAATCAAGAATTTGTGGAAAACAATAGGAATTAGTGGGGAAAGAAGCGGAAAGTTCCAGAAAGAGCCACAGTTTAGAGGAAGGTGGTGGTTTCTCACCTGATGTTCAGGCAGATGAGCATTTTTGGTTTGCTGACTCGTGGGAGAGGTGTTGGGCATCGGGGTGGCAGGTCCCTGCCAAGGAAGGGGCTTTTCCCGGGACGAGGGCTGGGGGCTGCTGGCGAGCGCGCTCTTGTCTCGCAGGAGGCCAGCTGCAAGAACCACCGTGTCAACCGCGTGGTCTTCCTGGGCAGCACGAAGCGGCTGCTGACGACGGGGGTGTCGCGCTGGAACACGCGGCAGATTGTTAGGTGGGTGCTGGGGCCCCTCTCCATCCCCACGGGGACCCCTGCTCAGCACAAGCATCGTGACCTTTTGCTCAAAATCGAGTGCTTTTCTTTTTTTTCTTTCTTTTTTTTTCCCTTGGCGCAGGAAGACCTGTCCATGCCCCTGATCGAGGAGGAGATCGGCGGGGTATCGGGTCTCCTCTTCCCTTTCTATGATGCTGACACTCACATGCTGTACTTGGCTGGCAAGGTACAGGTTGCGCTGGCTCCCAGGGGGGATGAAGGGGTGAATGGGGGGGCTGGGGGCTGTTATAATGGTCTTTATTCAACGTCACGTTCACCAAAGCCCTAAACCATCCCTCCCTCTTCCCTGCCCTCGCTCCAGGGCGACGGCAACATTCGATACTACGAGATCGGCTCGGAAAAGCCCTACTTGAGTTATCTCATGGAGTTTCGCTCCCCGGCCCCGCAAAAAGGACTGGGTAAGCACGGCCGTGCCGCTCCGAGCATGCCACAGGTAGATGGTGGAAGGTGGTTTAATGGGTTTGGTGGGGGCCTTGCTGGCCCCAGAGCATCACAACGGGGCTCGCAGGGTGATGCTCTCGTTGCCCTGCTGTCCTTTTTGGTGTGATTCAGCCAGGCTGGGGCTTGGTCCTGGCCAGGCTCATGCCTGGTGATGCTTCTCCTGCTGTTATCCACGCCACAGGCTTTACTGGGGGATGTCAGCCAGTGATTCCTGAGATTTGTCCTTAATAAAAGCTGCTTGTCCCTTTCCCAGTGTCCCTGCAAACCTCCCCTGGTGTGGCCCCGGTTGTACCTCAAGTCCCCAAGGTGGTGGCAGAGATTAATTCATCGAGGGTCTGGGTCTCCTGAGGGAGAACAAGGGACTTTTGGCGTCCTCCATGCCAGGGAGGTGGAGGGGTCCCAGCATCCGGGGGTTATTCATAGAATGGTCGAATTGTTTGGGTTGGAAAAGGCGCTTAAGGTGATCAAGTTGTTTAAGATCATTTAAGATCATCGTTGTCTGTACCTCCCTCGCAGGGGTGATGCCGAAGCACGGGCTGGACGTGTCAGCCTGCGAGGTCTTTCGTTTCTACAAGCTCATCACTCTCAAGGGGTTGATTGAACCCATCTCGATGATCGTGCCGAGGAGGGTGAGTCCCTGGAGGGGGGGACGAGCGGTGCCCAGGGGGTGTCCAACGCAGGGCGGGTGGGATGGAGATGCTCCAGCTTGCACCACTTCACTGACCAGTCTGACGGCTGGATCTCTTTACACCAGTTTCAGCCCTCCTGGTCACGACACTTCCCAGGCACGTGATTCCCAGAGCTTTTTTCCCCAAAGGCTTAATGGGAATGCTTTTAGGAAATGCCTCTCTGTGTTGCCCCTGGCCTTGCCGTGATGGTTTTGTGCAAAACCAGCTTGGTCTGTTGCACCGGGCAGCCGAGGGGCTCGTATCGCCTGAGCTTTGGGGGCTGCTCCTGGGGAAAATAGATCTTGGAGCTGGGGCAGGGGTTGGCATTTGCCGTCCCCGCCACCGGTCGGCCGGGTCTGCTGCAGCTCCGCAGCTGCTTGTCCTCCTCCGTTCTGCCACTCTGATCCAACCTCGTGTGCCCTGAGCAGGCAGCGCTGGCTTTTCTCATCTAACTTCATGGTGTAAACTTGGGTTTCTCTCTTCCCCCTGTGGCTGGTGCCCCAGGGCTGAGCGTAGCCGCTCGCAGCGCGTTGCGACGTGTCGTTAAAATCACAAGCAGATTCGCTTTGCTTTTCTTGATTTTTGTTTTGTTTTGTTGGGTTTTTTTCAGTCAGAAACGTACCAAGAGGACATTTACCCCATGACTCCGGGTACGGAGCCAGCCCTCACACCCGACGAATGGCTGAGTGGGGTGAACAGAGGTAAAGCTGCCGGTGCTTGCGCCGGGTGGGCGACACGGAGCCCCAGAAACATCTGGGCGGTGGGACAAGACCGCGTATGACCCCCTCCCCGTGCTCTGCCCCGCTCAGATCCCATCCTGATGTCGCTGAAGGAGGGCTACAAGAAGACATCCAAAATCGTCTTCAAGGCCCCAGTGAGGGAGAAGAAGAGTGTCGTCGTTAATGGCATAGACCTGCTGGAGAACGTGCCACCGCGGACAGAGAACGAGGTAGGGCCTGGGCACGGGGACAAGAGGGGATGGGTGCTGGAGGGGGGGAATTTTTGTGGGTGCAGCTGCGAAAGCCACCGCTCTGCAGGTCTCTGTGCCTCCCAGACTGAAGCACCCGGGCACCGCGGTTCCCTGTGGTTCAAAGCATCCTGCTGCTCCGTGTTAACCACAGAGCACCCAAAAGCAGCATTAACGCTCAAGTCTTTTTTTTTTTAATTAAAATCCTCCTCTGGGAACAACGTACAGAGGTGCTGGGGAAACATCAGCGCTTGGTGCCGGAAGGAATTTGTTTTGCTGGAGCTGAGTTTGCAGGTTGGGCGCTTAGGGCAGCGCTGAGCGAGAGGGTGAAATATTAAATCCAAGCAGCACGAGCAGATGAAGTTGCCTTGCAAAAGCAGCCAGGTCATGAAACGGCTCTTGCCGGGAGGGTGAAGCCCCGGGGGTGAGCGGCCAGTGCGATGCCTCCATCTCCCTCCTTCCCTTTCAGCTCCTTCGGATGTTCTTCCGACAGCAGGACGAGATCCGGCGGCTGAAGGACGATCTCTCGCAGAAAGACATACGGATCCGACAGCTACAGCTGGAGCTCAAAAACTTACGCAACAGCCCGAAGAGCAACTAACTTCCAGGGACGTTTTATAAACAAACTCTCTTCGTTTATACTCGCTCTTTAATTTTATTGTATCCACTTACAACAGAATATGAGCCAGAAGTCAAGTGACCTGCCAAGAGCCCGCTCGCTAACTGGAAATACGTCCTCTTAGTCCTGTCTAGCTCCCCGGCGATGGTCTTGGAGTAAGTAGACGAGCCGTGTCCCCTCTGTCGGGATTCACCGGCGCGGAGGGAGCCGAGGCGCTGGCGACTCCCTGGGAAAGCGCGATGCTTCGTTGCTGTTAATTATTTTTTATTATTTTTTTTCCTCCCTATGCAAAAAAAAAAAGAAAAAGCGCGATGGCGGGCCCGGAACTGGAAACTGGGGGTGTGGGAAGGGCTTTGATTTGCTTCGTTCGTGCCAGGGGCAGTGGCGTCGGTGGGGGCAGCCTGTGAGCGTCCCCGTCCTGGGGAAGGGAGCTGCTCCATGCGGGCACGTTGCACGCACACCTCAATCCTTCTTCAAGTAATTAATTAAATAAATAAAGAGGTTGCATTTCTGAACGCAAGAGGGATTTTTTTTTTACTTTTTTTTTTTGGTGCCCTCTGCTAAAAGGGACTTAACCTCTTCTTTTCTGCTGGCACTGAGGGAGGGGGGGAAGGACGTCACCGAGCTCACCCCGAGGGACGGACCCAGCAGGTGCTCGGGGGGTTCAGCACGCGGGTACAAGTACGGGGGTTTGTGGATTTGGCCTGTAGAACGGGAACACCACCAACTACTGCTACCTTACCTACATATGTATATATTTTCACGAAACCAAGTTGCTGAACTGCCCAGCACTACCCGTGTGATGGTTTCTCCTCCCTGTTAATCGACGTTGTGCCCCGTACCCACTGCGTCCCCCTCTTACATGTGCTGTCATTGCCTATTATTTATGCTACCACGGAATAGCGATGGAATAAAACGTTTTCAAGATACCAAAACCTTGCCTGCTGCTTTCTTTTCTTCGCCGAGGGGTGGCATGAGCGTGAAGGGGTGTTTTTGGGTGCTCACAAAGTTCTCCTCTGCTTGTGCTGCTGCTCTTCCCCGGGCTGGGAGCTCCCTGCGGTATCGAGTGATGTTGGCCGGAGGCTGGACTCGATGCTGCGGGATGGATGCACGGGGTTCAGGTGAGTCGGACAAGGAGAAAAAGCCAATTGTGCAGGTAAGGAGGTGGTGGGAGCTGGGCTGGGTTGGGCAACGGGGACCGGCTCGGGTGAATGGGGGGAGATGCTGGTTGGAGGTGCTTGGCTGGATGGAGGAAGGATGAATTGCAGAGTGGTTTGGGGGGAAAGGGATGTTTCTTTACATCTTGCACCAAGCAGGGATGTCCTCCACCAGGTCAGGTCGCTCAGAGCCCCATCCAACCCCACGTTGAATCTTCCCAGGGATGAGCCTTCTACCACCTCACTGGGCAACCTGTGCCAGCATCTCACCGCCCTCGTAAAAAACTTCTTCCTTACACCTAGTCCTACTGCAACAGACCCTACTAAAAAGCCTGTTCCCGTCTTTCTTAAAAAGCAATGTTGGGCATGCCCCAAACTTCCAGGTCAAAGCCAGGCTGCCCTGGCTCCCCGCGGTGTGCACGAGGGATGCAGAGACGGAAAGTGACCTTTAAGCTGTATTTTCATCATTTTTCCACTAGTGTTATCACTTGGGGTCAGGACTGGAGTGTCCTAGGTTTAGTGTGTCTTGTAATTGGAAGGAGAAGCTGCTTCCCTGTGGGTGCAGGGGTGCCGTGGACCTCTTTGAGGTTACTGAAGTCTTACAGCTTTGGTCAAAGCAGGGGTGTTAGGATTTACCGCGCCGAATTCTCTGTTGTAAGGCAGGAGCCCTGAAGCCCCTTGAATTGATGCGAAAGGAGCCCAATTAGAGCCGTGGGCAGTGATGATTAAGGAGCCCAATTAGTGTATCTGCAAACATCAGCACGGTGGCTGCTGCCTGTGTTGCAGGTGAGCGGGATGCCTTGGGGTGGGGGTCAGTGTGAAGCAGAAAGGGCTGTCGAAACACTTGGGATTCGCCAAAAATCTCCAGCCCGAGCTGTGGCTGCTCCGTTTCCAGGGCAAAACCCTTCATGCCGCTCCTTTTTTTTTTTCCCCCCTCCCCACACCTTTCCTACCAAACTCCTTGCTCGTGGTAACAGCTCGAGCTTTTCCTGACGTTTCCTCCTGCGCCATCTGGGCCCTATTTAACACAAAAAAAAAAAAAAAAAGGCTGTTTGGGGACTCAAACCAGGACAGGGACACTGGCTCCAGTGACTTTAGCACTGAAATCCCGGCACGGCTGGGTGCCGTCCTGCAAGGATCCTCTGTGTCCCCACTCAACCCAGGGGTTTGGGGTCATTTGGGAACCAGGAGACCCGCTCCTGCAGCTCCCCACGTCCCTGCCCTTTGCTGTTGCTGAGCCTGTGGTGCTGGTGTGGGCTTTTTAA
Organism: Apaloderma vittatum; assembly: GCF_000703405.1. Taxonomy (NCBI): domain Eukaryota; kingdom Metazoa; phylum Chordata; class Aves; order Trogoniformes; family Trogonidae; genus Apaloderma; species Apaloderma vittatum. Next base: position 23,668 of record NW_009706852.1, on the reverse strand, counting down.
GATGCTTCTGAGTAGTTTGCAATATTTTCCAGAGCCTAAATGAGACCACAACCTCCCAGCATTTTTTTTTTTTTTTTTTTTATCTCCCACCCTTTCTCGCAGACAATATTCTGGTTTCTTTTAACGCCTCCCAAACGCTCCTCGTTCCTGCCATCTCTGCAGAGCAGAACCCTCGCTCTCCGGGACCCCTCCAGGAACTTGATCCATCACAAACACCTGCTTTATCTGCAGCGTCATCCCTGCCCAAACCCAGGCTGGGGTCTCACCCTTCCTGTACTGCTGCTAATTGCAATTTCCTCTCCGTCACAGCTGGCCTCTTCAGGGATAACAGGGTTTAAGGCTTAAAGATCTCAGCTGTCCATAGCAGACAGCTCCCCCTTCTTTTTTTTCAAACAGAGCCAGGGAGGTGGTTTTCCTTCCCACTTTGTTTTTCCCCGCTCCATATTCATGCCGTCCCTCTGTGCTCATCCTTATCAACCTGACCTACTTTCTGCTTCCTGGAGGTTTCGCTTTGTTTGAGGCTTGGCCTCCTTGTACGCTTCCTCGCTGCGGGATTATTGTTAATTCTCCCCTTTTCTTTCTTTTTTTTCAAACAGAGCCAGGGAGGTGGTTTTCCTTCCCACTTTGTTTTTCCCCGCTCCATATTCATGCCGTCCCTCTGTGCTCATCCTTATCAACCTGACCTACTTTCTGCTTCCTGGAGGTTTCGCTTTGTTTGAGGCTTGGCCTCCTTGTACGCTTCCTCGCTGCGGGATTATTGTTAATTCTCTCCTTTTCTGACGTTTTTTTGCGAGGTGTCCCTACTTGAAAATATTTCCGGTGACTAAAGAGCCCCCAAATTTATAGACAAAGAAGATCTGGTTTTTGAAATCTAAAATCAAGTAAACGCAGAGAAAAAGTCACTATGGGGTTTTTTTTCCTGTTGATTTGTCGAGGGTGACACTGATCCCTCCTTTTTTCTAAGATCCTTAAAACCAAGGGGTGTTTTGCCCTCACAGAATTTGGCCCTGCTTGATTCAGCAGCTCCATCCTCAGGCCCTGTCAGCTTTGACCTACCTCTCTCAGCCAGCTGTGGCCCCTCCAGCTGTTCCACAGGATCTGTAAGGGCTCAACAGGGCGACACCTCATCACCTGCCTCCCTGCCCAGCAGCAGCCAGATCCCGAAAACCGCTGGAAAAATCAAGTAAAATGAGCAGTTACAGCAAAGCTGCCATGTTCGGAGTGAGGACCGGCAAGTGTAACAGACAAACAGAAACTCCAAGCGGAAAGCGTTCGAGTCTCAACAAAAAAATTCTTCACTGGGTTTTTATTTGGTCCAGGCAGAAGGAGCAAAACCAGCAGTGGCAGCAACCAGCTGAGAGCAGGGAAGTCACCTGGTGAGGTTATCTGGACCGAGTGAGAACCATGGAGCAGAACAGACCAGCAGTCGAACACCGCTGGGGCAGCACCAGAAAGAATCAATGGGAGACGCTCGGACAGAAAAACAGGTTTTGCAGTCAGAAGGGGAGTGGTAACTGCAGCCCCCAAACCACACACTTCGTATTCCGACTCCAGCCCAGGTCCCACCCGGTGCTTACTCCTCCCCGACAGCATTAACTCCGCAAAACAGCAGCCGAGCACGTAAACCCTTTGCCGGCGTTTCCTGCGGCCGTGAGCCGGGCGCCGCTGCTGCTGGGTGAGCAAGGGCTGCTGTGAGAGGAGCCATCCCCTCGCGTGTTGCCGTCCTTCCCTCACTCACCTGCAGCACCTTCATCCTCTTTGCTGGCTCTGCTGGAGCTGAGCCCTGGGCGTGGGGGTTCCCCCGGCTGCTGCCCAGCCCAAACCCCCGCCCAGCCCGCTCATTCGCGGCTGGTGATGGTCTGTGAGCACCCTGACATCGATGACCGTGCCTGACGTGACCTCCACGAAGCTGAGCCATGGTTATTGTCACACTGGGATGAGCTGTGTGCGGCTGGATCCTCTGCCACGTCTCATTTTTTAAGCGGCCTGCAGTACATTTCTTCCTTTACCGTTGGGGGTAGAAAATCCTCAGCCATCTCGCTCCCGGGGCTGAAGTCTGTAGTCATCAGAGATTTCTGAATTTCAGCACGAGGTGATTCACTCTTACTGAAACATAAGACATCTTTAAAGACAGCTGTAAGAGAGTCTCGGTCGAAGCAGGGCTTGCTCTGCAGAGAACTAGGGCAGGGATTTAATACCAACCAAAGCAGCGTGGGGCAGGGTAAGACCCCAGACAATCACTCTGGGCAAGGATGTACCTCTCTTACATCCAACTCTCAATTCAAAATCATCTGGAATATAAACATAGCTGAGCAAGTCGCTGGGCCCACCTTGGGTAACGGGATGAGGGAACAGCTTTCCCCAACTACCACGAATTCCTAAGTTTTAAGGAAAAACCATTTAAACCAGCCACAAAATCCAGACAGAGCCTCGGCTTCCTCATCGGCTCCTCCGGTATAACGGGATGACATCGACAATTATTTGGGGCTTGGAAAGTCTTCCTGACCTTCACCGGAGTCCCACGCCTTCGCTTTAAACACCACAAACAGTACAGGCACAAGAAACCTCTATCAAATCAACCAAGAAGACATCCTTGAGGGTGCCAGGCACGCCAACCCCCAGCCATTAGGTTATTAAGGCTTTATGGATTTGCAGCGCCCACACGTTCAGCTCGGCACGTAAGAGCTCCGACCAAGAGCGTCTCGTTGCCGGTTCACTCGTTGCCAGGCACTGCACAACCACGAGCAACACAGGAGAGAGGGCTGGTTTGTGAAGAGAGGGCACAAACAAGGGTAGAAAAGCCCCAGCAGGACATTGGAAGCGGTTTGAGCTTCAGAAGAGACTCAGGAGGGGAAGGTGGAATCAAGCCCTCAAAAGGCTGGACTCGATGATCTCCAAGGTCTCTTCCAGCCGAAACAGATTCTCTGATTCTAAGCACCCCAGGACTTCTCTGAAATAGGAGCTAAGAGAAGGCTCTGCTTTTCCATGAAGAACCTTTCCCCAGCACGGGTGGCAAATGTCCTACTGCTGGGGTTTTCTTTGGGAAAACTAACTCTGAAGTGAGCTTTGAAGCTATTAAGGGTACAAAGAGCTACTTCAGTGCCACCTGGGCCATTCAGTGCTTACGCAGAGTGAGGAGCTGGAGGGTTTCTGGTTGCTTCGAGGGCAAGAGGGGAAAACTGCTCTGCAAGCCAGCGGTGGCTCGCTAGAGCCCACAGGTGACAGAGGCTCAAGCGTGATCACCAGAGCCGGGTACTGCTGCATCTTATTCCTGCAGAGGAGACGTTCACACCTGGGACCTACAGACTCATCATGCAGGAAGGGTCAGGTCCAGCCGCTGCCTCCTAAGAGTTTGAGTTAACAGCTATTTCTTTAAAAAAACCAAAACAAACAAGTTTCCCCTCATTACAGCACCAAATCATGACCTTGCACTGTAGGGGTTTGCAGTGAGACAAGGGCTTCACGTGGCTTGTAGCTTAACAGCTGCCAACCCCGTCCCTGCCTCCCCAGCTCCTGGTTTTAGTTTCACAGCAGCAGATCCTGGCTCGGGAAGGAGGAGTGTGCTGGTCTGGATTACCTCTTTAAAAAAAAAACAACAAAAAAAACCAATAAAGAGCAACCAAACAAAAAAATTCCACCCTACACAACCACTTCAGGGCCTGGTTTTGGTAGAAACGACCCCTTTTTACCCCAAAGAGATACAGCCAAGAAGAAACGCGCGATCCTCCACAGCTCTCGCGCGGCGCAGGAACTTGATTTTAAGCAGAGAGGCAACGCAACTCGCCACGTCGTTCACCTTTTAACACAGGAAAATATGGAGACTTAGCTCTGGATGGGCAGCAAAGCACAGCAGGCAGCCCTCGTCTCGGACGGCCAAAGCTCTTGAGCCAGTCTAACCCCGAACTCGCACGGCGGAGCAGAAGGAAGCCAAGAGTTTTCTTCCTGACCTGGGTAAACAGGGACAGGATTAAACAGCAGAAACGCACGCGCTTAACAGCAACGATCAGCTGGAAACAGAGAAGGAATCATCGTTCTGCAAGAAAAACCTCAGTTATTCGCATTAAAGAAACAGCCTCTCCCTCGGTTTCACCCAATCCTGGCTCACGAGTAGTTTTCACAGCTGAGCTGCTCAAAATACGGGGGAATTTACCAAAATGCCTTTAGCAAAAGGTGTGCGATTCCTTCCCAGTGGCCCGTTTTACTCAAATAAGCCACAGAAAAAATTGTATAAAAAGATTTATTGAAATTCATCAATGACAAACAGACATAAAACTCAAAGTTTGGCTCTTCTGGGAAAAAAAAAACCAAAACAAAAAAACCAAAAAAACCTTGCAAATGTATTTATACAGATGAAATATTGACTAGGAAATACAAGTCACTTCTAAAGCTATTTTAAAGAGGGATATGAAAGTAAAACTGTACATTCACTAGGTATTTTCAGTCATTTTACTGACTTCCACTAGGTAAGAAAATACAATTTTGTATTAGTATATCGTGCTTGAGTGTATGAAAAGAAACCTCCTAACCTACATGCTTGGAACTGCCTCCTGTATTTAGGTTTGTAAAAATTTTCAAAGTATACAGCACAAGTGGAAGTAGTTTCTCATCACTTAAAATCGACTAGGTGTTATATATTACAGACCAAAATAGTACACACCTTATTTAAAAGGGTTGAAACATTTTTTTTTTTATTACAATTGTCAAATTCATTTCACTAGTAACTCAGGAAATTAGGAACACTTTTTTTTTATATATATTTATATATATATTTAAATGCCTGCCATTTTCAGTGTATTGGCTATACCCTAGCCAAAAAAAAAACAAAAAACAAAAATAAACCAACAAACAAACCCATAAAAACTGAAACCAAGAAAACAGAAAGGAAAACACACAACACACAGGGTAGAGAGGGGAGGGGGAGATTGCAAATTCACCCCGCAAACCAGATCCAAAGGAACACCCCAAGAAAAAAAACCAAAAAAACCACCCCCCCCAAAACAACCCAACAAAAAGATTTGGTCACTATTTACAAAGGGCAAAAGCAAAGGGAGCTACGAAAGCCGGGAAAGCAGCGGCTGAAAATGG
>NW_009706852.1:6796-18552 GCF_000703405.1 Apaloderma vittatum | reverse complement strand
TCGGCGGGCAGGCAACACAGGGATCGCTTGATCAAGATGCCATTCTCACACCCGTTGCTGTGGAAGGATGCTTTCGCTTCCATTTTTGCGGCATCCCCCGAAAAAAAAATTGCTTCCAACTTTATTTAGTGACAGGCAGAGGGGGAAAAAATCCCAACAACTGATGCTCTCAAGCCGGCTCGGAACAGAGGATGTGTGTTTTGGGGTAGCGTCCACTGATCTGAAAACTTTTTTGTCTTTTTTTTTTCTTTTAAAGACGTCACACTATCCACTCCAATAATAAGAAACAAATTACCACTTGGTTTATACTTACTATTGCAGTTACAGGGACTAAGAGAGGGACAAAAAGAAAAAATTTAAAATGAATAGGAGGAGGAGTGGCAGTAAAAATAGTATTTTATTCCCTTGCCCACCCAGTCTGCTTCTCCCTCTCGTTCCCACAGCAACATTACAATCAGGAAAGGAGAAAAAAAAAAAAAAAAAAGAAAAAAAAGGTTGGGGGTGTGGGGAGGGGAAATACAGGGTAAAAACAGTCAAATCACAATAGGAAATTTTCAAAATAGGTTAAATCAGTTTAGTCGTCTTCATCCCCTTCGTCTTCAGGTTCTCGTTTTCTCTTCTGTCCCTGTTCTTCACCTGGAAAATAAAAAACGACCTGAATCATACGAGTGCTCCCTCACGCTGCTGAGAAGCTGAACAAGTTCAACGAGCTTCTACTTTGGCAACCGGCTTGCTGGCAAAGGGGCAGGAAAACAAACAGGAGCCTGCTTCTTAGAAAATAGCATTTTACTTTTTTTTTTAAATTAAGATTGTTTTATCTCTAGCAAAAACTGGATTGCTGCCATACCAGGCTCTTCTTCATCTTCATCGTCATCTACTTCACCATCGTTGTAGCCTTCTTCATCCTCCTGGAATTAAAAATAAAAGGATTTCAAAGGTCGGTTTCAGCGCAGGACCTTTCACAGCAGCAACATCTGACCGTGTTTTACAACAGAAAGTCCTTGATTAAACAAAAACCAACTAAAAAGGCAGACATTTCCCACACACTTATAGAAGTGCAGTTTTTTGCTACAGCGTAGCTGGACTCTGGCCCACGCCTGACTGCAGAAAATCCGAAGAAACCAGCGCAGCCGCTTCCAGCTTCAAGTCGGTTTTACACCTCACACTGATCCGCAGCTGCCACTTTTGTCACCCGGTCAGTAGGAGAAGGGCCAAGTTCTAGGGGCAGAAAGAGTTCAGCCACCACCAGACATCTCCAGAGTCTGAGGAGCTGCTGCTGGAGTTGAGAAGAAGTTGAAATAACCACCCAGCAGTGAAATATCTGAGACTGCTTGGCCGGAGGACAGACAACACAACCTCCTACAGTCAAATTTTTCCCCCCTTCCCAGCGTTGACTTACTACAAAGTTTTGAGTAAGCTTTTCTAATCCTTAGATAGATTACTTTAGAATTATTTATGGAAACACCTTTCAATACCTGACTGGCTCAGCACACCCCACCCACGGGAGCTGCGCCTTGCTAAGAACTGAAGCCTCCTGAGGAATCCCAAGGTGTGTGCCCGGAGGAGAAACCTTGCTCTGAGAGCACAGCGGTGGTAATTCATGTCCTCGTCTGTAACCCCAGCCCTTCAAAGGCCCCACAAACCAGGTCTGCAGATGTTCCTCAGAGTATTTTTGACATCAGCCCAAAACCCAGGATGATTTCATGGCAGCGGTCACTAGATGGCAGCTGGCTCACAGACAGGCACGCCTCAAAGCCACCCCCCTCACAGTGCGATCCTTCTCAAGAGAAGAAGCGAGCAGAGGATTCAAGTGTTAAAAGCCTCCAATTATTTCATGTTTCTCGCCTGACTCTTCCCAGTTAGCCCACGGTCACTCCACACCTATCCATTACCAACTGCATAAATCCTTACCTCCTCTTCTCCGCTCACGTCCTCCTCTTCTCCTTCCTCCTCTTCCTCCTCATCTTCTTCATCTTCTACTACCTGAGCATCATCGTCATACTCCTCTTCTACACAAACAAGATTAAGCACTCAGATGTCTGAAATTTCCTTTTTCCCCCCCAACACCGCCACCTGAGACGCGACCTCCTACTGATGCAGGGAGCAAACTGCGAGCACTGCTTAAGGGCGAGACAGCGCTAAAGGCAGCTCTGCAGCTGCTGGTCAGGGCTAGATGCTGTCCTGCGCCTTGGTGACAGGGCCGTGTGGCAGCTGCACCCCAGGCCTGAGCTGCTCAAAGCCTGCAGGGGCCTCAGCAGTGAAGTCACGGCAGCCTCAGGGCTGCTTGAGCTTCAGCTGCTCCAGTTTCAACTTCTAATCTGCATTTTTGAGCCCGTGGGACAACTTGGAACTCTTCATCTGCAAGCGTCCATCTGCTCCCACCAGGGACAGAGCACAACTTTAGGAGCCAAGCAGGAACTGGGAGCGCTCCCCTGAGGGACACCCCTCGCCTTTCTGCTGCCAGAGCAACGCAAGAGGCTCGGCTTTGCAATCTCTTTTCGAGAGGAAGGAGATGAAACGCAACAAACTAGAAATCATGGCGGGGGGGTTCCATGCTGCAACGAATGGTGTTTCGGAGCTTTTTTGTGCGTTTGAACAGGGGCCCAGACTCGTGCTCTGCCGAGGAGAACCCTCACGCTGCCGGCTGCACACGCTGCTCCGCCAGGCACCGCTGCAGCGCTCGCCCCTCGCCCCAGAGCTCACACTCAGCACTCGAGGGAAAAGTGCGAGTGCAGCTATTCCGCTTTTGCTGCGCAGCTGGGTTTGAAGAGTCTAGCAAATTCCCCAAACTCAGCCGGATGCTCACCCGGCCGGCACGGCGCTGCCTCCGAGCGCAGTCTGCCGGGGAGGCACCCACAGCCCAGCGGGACCTTTCCCTTAACTTACAAAGCGGATCACTGCTTCATCAGTGCCTTTCGCGGAGCTGGGTAGGCTTCAACGCACACACTCTGCTCTCTTTTGCCAGATCTCCATTTGTTCATTTTGCCCTCACATAGCAGCTACAAGCTCCGACTAATGCCTCAGCTCCTTTACTTAATTCCTTGACTCAGCTACTCCTCCCGGTGCCCAGTCTGGCCCTCCACCCACCATTCTCGCTCTGCACAACTACTCGTACTTCCCTGTTCACACAGTTCCTGGAAAACCGCAGCGTGTGCACGCCGCCCTTTCATCGCCATTTCTCCCTCACGTCCTCATCCCCTGGGTTTACTGTTCCCTGAACTCTTACTCCTGGCTTACTCTTCTTCCTGGCCCTTTTCTTCTACCACCCTTTCACCGGAGCTAAGGCTGAGAGAGAAGCTCTTCGGGCCCTGCCCATCTCCTCTCCCCTCGTTCCTTCAGAGGACACCGAGGTACTTCTGCTGTACAGCAGTTAGAGAGAGCTGCTGAGAACACGCTTCTCCTGCCAACAGGCCAGAGCTGGAAGCAAAACGCACCACGCAGCACATCCATCTTTCAGCGTATGTACACCAGGAGGCACAAATTCACATACCATCTTCGTCTTCCTCCTCGTCGTCTAAGCCCTCCACGTAGCCCTCTGCATCCGAGTCCGGCGCTTCTTTGTCATCCCGATCTTTCACTAGAGATAAGACTGAGAAAGTAGCTTTTTCAGGCCCTGCCCATCTCCTTTCCCCTCGTTCCTTCAGAGCACACTGAGGTACTTCTCCTTTACATCAGTCAGGAAGGAGCTGCCGAGAACATCCTTCTCTTGCCAACAAGTCAGACTGGAAGCAAAATGTACTAGGCAGCACAATCGATCTTTTAACTTACGTACTCTAAGTAGCACAATTCACATACCATCTTCATCTTCCTCCTCGTCCTCTAAGCCCTCCAAGTAGGCCTCTACGTCAGAGTCCGGCGCTTCTTTGTCGTCTCGATCGTAGCCATCGAGGTATGTGAGTTGCGGGAGGAGCTTGAATACGTTTTCTCTATAATCGTTCAAGTTGGTTACCTCGCAATTGAAAAGATCTAGACTCTTCAGGTTTTCTAACTTTTTCTGCAAAGGAAGAAAAGCCTCTGAAGTTCGGGGTTAGAATAATTCTCTACAACAAGCAACAGCAACCAGAGTTAATGTGCTCAAGAGCTTCCTCTGACAAAAGGGTCATTTTGGTCCCTGCCAAGCCAAGAATAAAAAGTAGTCCAGCCAGTTACGCCAAAAGCACAAGTGAAGGGAGTGGAGCCAGCAGTCAGGTAGATTTAAACTACAATTTTTGAAGGAAAAAGAAGCAGACCATTATTCGGACATAAGAATTTTGCTAAGAGAGGTTTTCAAAGTTTTAATGGTTGTACCTTAGCCTTTGGAAAAGCAAAAAAAGGTTTAGAAATTGAACAGGAATTTAATTCCTGCTTTTAATTTTTGATTTATTTGATTTGAGGAGGAGGTGTTCTGCATTGCCCACAGCACTGGGAAGTACTAACAACAAAAGCACCAGCAGTCGAGGATTTCTATCAAGTCTTACGAAATGCATCCCTTCTGGAGTTTAGCGCGTAGAGCGGTGGAGACATCAAGAAAACAATAAGCCTGAAACTGGGAGCAGTTACAATCGCCTCTCTGATCTGTCTGCTACACGTGTTTAACAGCTCTGCTCTCTCCCCTTCCAAGCCAAACCCCTTTACTTCTGGAGAGCAAAGGCCACACAAGGTAAAACCTAGAAATTTGCCCTACCAGAATGGACATTTGGATGCTTTTTACAACTGCAACCCGACAAACTCGATCTCAGCGCTTGAAATATGACGCGCAAGGACTGTGAGCGTCTGGGAGGCAGACCCGCAGCCCGGAAAGCTGCGGTGGTCCCCGAAGCAGCAGCCGCTAGAGGGAAGCAGCCACTCAGGCTGCAGGCGAGCCCCGGGGCAAGGCTGAGCCCCACCACAACCCACCGGGAGAGATCAGCACCCCAGAGATGCTCCACAACAAGCTGCTTCGGACTTTCCAAGCCCATCGTGCCTCTACTACTTGACACCAAACGAGGTTTGGATTTCACGCTGCGCCGCATCGACTTACCAGAGGTTCTATTGTACCGAGATCTTTTATTTTGTTGCCGCTTAGATTTAGATGCGTGAGGTTCGGACACTTTTCTGCCAACACTTCCAGTCCTCCTGAGATTCTGTTGTCGCTTAGCTCGAGCTAGAAGGCACAGGAACATCTTGAGTTTTTAGTGCAAACACGTATCACAAAGCAGTAAGGTCAGCTAAATCAGGTTTTTATGTGAACAACTATTTTACATATTTACATTTGACTGCAAAGAGGGAGGGATATGGCATAGGATGTTTTATTTACCTTCTTAAGTTTGTTTAACTTTGGTAAGTTTGCAACTGAGGTTAAGCCTACGTTGATTGTACTTAAGAATTCCAGCTCTTCAAACTCATCTGTGAGGCCTTCGATTTTGCCTTCGCATGACCTACAGTTGTCAAGAACAAGTTCTTTAACCTGGAAAGAGAAAAATGCAAAATGGGCATAAGACGTTCCGCGTGGAGGATAAAAACTGCACTCGTAAGCAAAGGGTCACACAGATTGGGCAAAAAATGAAAGGTGCTCCAGTAAAGCAGCAAGCCTGCCTGCGAAAGGCTATTTTTGGTGTCTGATGCCTCCTTTTGCTGGTAAGGCTGGCATTTCAGAAACAGAGACACTTGGCTTCGCTTCAGCTGCCCACCTTAGTGTCATTCTATAAACACCATAAACAGTTCAGAAACATTAATCCCGGCTTGACCGATTCGGTTGTTAGAAGCAGCATCGTTTCTGGTAAATGCAATAAGCATTCTAAAAAATAGGGAACAGGTCTATTTATTTTTGAACTACCCTATGACTTTGATGCTCCATGTAACACGTGTGCTATTACCACGTAAGATCAGTTACTAAAACAGCTTCTCCCTGCATTCAGAAATTACTCGAGCTCTTCCAAGCGTGGAGAGATCACCGTCTGCTCCTGAAACCTAAAGCAGGTACCGCTGATCCTAAACCAGGTCTTGCTGGAGTCCTCCAGCCTCACCCCTCCTCACCAGGGGAGCTTGACCAGCCGAAGATCTTCTCCAGGGAGGCAACTCCTTGGGGAATGACAGGAGATGTGTGAGATGATGCTGAAAAGGGAGGTTCGGTGAGCGGTCGCTGCCCTGGCAGAATATCCCTTATCGCCCCCACCCTCCCGCAGGAGGGAAGCTCGAAGGCCGAGGGGAAGGTAACACCCCCGGGGGCCCGAGCAGCACAGGACCTGGCCGAGAGCCGATGCTGGGCTGTCCACAAGCGCATCCACCAAGTTACAGCTCGTGGGGTTTTGTCGTTGTTTTTAAACTGCTCTTTTCACAGGTGCTGTTTGCAATCGACAAGCAGCATCCATGCGAAAAGAGCTCCTAAATAAGCCCCGCCCCGAACAAAACTGCTCTTTTTTGCCCCAAAGCCAGGTCAGCCTTCCAGGAGTGGAGTCTCTCAGCAATCAGTTTTCCTGGCTCTGGGGAAGCTCTGCCACCAAGGACTGCAACTGCCCAGGCTGCACCCACCCACCCATCCAGACATTCTCCCACCGGGAGAAAATTTCTGGAGGCTATTTCTCCCCCATAAAATAAGTAGGAAAAGCCACTCTTCCACGGGAAACAAAGACTTTATCCTGCGCATGGTTCATTTACAGGTTTGGAAAGGAAGGAGGTGCTGCTTTATGCTGAGGGCGGGATAAAAAGAAGTCTGCGAGAGTGGTGAATGCAGAAACATGAAGTAACTCTTCACACCAAGGACAGTTAATATGCAACTATTTAATTTTACTTTTTTTTTTTTATTACTGCAATCCCGCTGCACAGAGAGGAATCTTATGTAGTTTTACAGCTCCAAATAACAACCCGAGATTTCTAATTAAATCCCAGGCCCTGAAGTCAATAGGGAAGTCAGCCCAAAGCAACACCAGAATACAAGTGATTCATTGAGAGTAGGAGGATCAGCGTTAGACAGGAAATACATTTTCCAAGACTCTACAATTTTCCTAGAAGAATTATGATAGGGAATGACTACATAGAAGTCTTGCAGAAGAATTTCAGGCTGCTTAGAAGAAACCAAAGATCAAGTCAAATGCTCCTGATCCAACATATATCTATACCACTGGGGGAAACAAAAACAAAAAACAAAGCTATCGAGAAACCTCTTTGCTTTGATATTGAGGTTGGACTCCACGATCTCTAGAGGTCCCTTCCAACTTCTAACATTCTGCGAAATTTAGGCAGCAAGAAAGCCATTTTAAAGGAAAAGATGCATATCTTAATGCAACAGTGTTTAAGTATCAGGATCCTCCAGTAAGATCGATTCGGGGACAAATACAGTTTTCCCAGTTTCTGCTTCACGCTTCACACGCAGAAAGCTCCCGCCAAAACAAAATTTAAAATAAAGGAAGCCCCACCCCAAACCCCGACTTCAGAGCAGTCACGTTCCCTCCTATCTGTGTCCTTGCTCAGCAGCCCAGGAGGTCCCTGCCTGCCCCCTTATCTCCCCGGGCCAGCGAGGTGCCTCTGCTGAGCACCCACCTCCAGCCCCGTCTCGGGGCACAGACCAGGGCTTCTCTGCAGAAAGGGGATGATCTTCGCACCGGGAAGCTTGTGCAGAGCGCGAGGTCTCTTTTCTTTTTTTTTTTTTTGCCTCATCCTCTTTGCAAAGGGAGTTTGCAAGAGCTCCCGTAGGAAGGTGAAGCGAGGCGGGAGGGAGTTCAGGGAGGGAAAACCGCAGCAGTTTAGAGCCTGCTCTGGCTTGGAGCTCTGCAGCAGGCAGAGGGAAGCAGCACCTAAAACTCAGGCTGAGAATGAAATGGCATCTGCCCTCCCCTCAGGAGGTGGGACATCCATCCCTTCATCCTCCCCAAGGGCAGGACGGAGAAGAGGCAAACAGGGAAGCAGGCAAAGCTTCCTCGGGGGTAGAGACTTGAGGGGGAGTTGGAAATAGCAATGGATGCAGAAGAAAAACCCTTTATCGTGGTGGCGGAAAAGCCAACTGGCTTCTCCTTTTAGTTTGCTCTTTTTAGGACAAGATTGCTGTTTTCTCTCCGCTTTTCAGAAAACGTCAACACTAAACTACAACGCTCCCTCGTTCACTGCACCCAGCACCAAGATACTGAGCAAAGGTACAGCCAAAACAACTCCAGGGGAAAGCTATCATGGAAAGAAACTGGTGTGGTTTGCAAGTGGTACAAAGCTCGGTGGAATTGAAGAGCTCCTTTAGGAAATGGCAGAGCATGGGCTCCTAATGTCCCACACACGCAACCACAGCAATATCATTGCAGGGTGTGCATGGTCAGAGGTATATGAACACGCTGAATCGCTTCTGAAAGAACACGACTCCACAAAATACAACTGAAGTCAAAATTAAAATGGCTTTACGTTCTAAGAGATGTAAAGAATCCTGTAGAAAATACAAAAAATCCCCACTTCTCTGCCCTGTCTGTGCTTACCGCGGCATCGTACCCGGTTCTCCTGCAGACAGCCCAAGCAGTAGAAACTACCACCACCGTAGACAGTTTCTCTAAGTATTAAAGTGAGTGTAAGCGTGCATCCCACTCTCCCCTTCTGCTCTGGCTCAACACCTCCTGAAGAACTGCCTGTTTTGTGCCGGGCCCCGGGGGGAGAGGGCGTTGCTGTCCGAGGCCCGTCCGGGTTATTAACGGGGCACTTCTCCAGGCGCTGGCAGCTGCACAGAGGTCTCTTCTCCAACCTCACCGCCCTTGAGAGGATGCTGGGCCTCATCCAGGCGTACCACAGCCTTGACAGTTGGCGAGCACAGAACTATGTCAGTACGGAGAGAGGGAGAAGCAGAGGTGACCTTAGTGAAGCTACATTCCAGCTAAACCCGCTCGCTGCCACAGACGTATGACAGAGGGACTGAAAACCTACTCCTTTTTTCTCTGAAGTCTTTGTAAACTAATGGAAAATTCCAGCTCCTGAATCACTCTCCAAACACCTACTGAACTTCCCTGAAAATGCACGGTAACGCTACAATTCTTGCATCTCTCCCTCCATCTCTGGTCACCAAAACACGGAAGAAACCTCTGCCCGATGCAGGCAGCCTTCCTGCATCTTGCTAGACACTGGAGCGAGACAAGTGGGCTGCGGCGGGTCTGAACTGACAGCTCTGTCACCCTGCAGGCTCTGTGACACTGCGGACACGCAGGTGAGCAGTCAGGATTAGGGAGGACAATCTGACTGAACACACTGTCAGGCAGAGACAAGGAGAGAGAGGGGAAGGGAATAAGTGTCCTCAGCTAATTTGTGTTCAGCCGCAACAGAGACATGAAGACAGAACTGGCAGAAGCTGTTTATCATCAATCTTGCCGCTGTCTGTGCCACAACGCACAAGCAAATCAAAGCACTAATTGGAGTAAGCACTAACGTAAGCACTAGCAAAGACAAACCGCACGATCCAAAAAGCTGCTACACAGTGGGGAAACAGTGGAGGAGCAACATGCCACAGGTATCCAGCCACCACAAATTAACACCTCGATACTTACCTCAACACCTAGGAAGGCATCCACAGGTGAACGTTTAGCAGAAAACCTAACGTGCAGGTGATCAGTCTGTTTGCTGTAGTACGTAACCACATGTTTGACAGCGTTTCTGATACGGCACCATGAGGTGCTTGGCTTGGGATATTACACAGCCTCAACAACTCCATGTTTCCCGCCCAGCTGCCCGCTCCGCCGTGTTCCCAGGGTGCTGGGGGGCTCTGCTGCCCCTCGCCCCGTCCCACAGCTGCCATCTGCTCGAGCAGGTGCTGCCTTGGTGCCCACACAGTTCTGCTTCAGCGCCGCTCTGCGGTTTGCCAGTATCGGTCCTTGGTTTTCGGCGGTCAGACGTACGCGAGGGGGCTGCTGCTCCTCCAGCAAACTCCTCAGACCACGCGCCTTGGACCTAGTTCTCCTGCGGACAACGCAGTTTCTATTTCTGGTAGTCCCAGACGCCGTCAAGCACACGACATCACATCTCCATTAATGCAGCTGTTCACTGTGGATTACAGCATCCCCTGTATCTCTCCACGACTTCCATGACATCACACTCTACCGCCTGCCTGATAACCAGCGGCTCTTATCTGTTTCCTGGCACAGTTACTGAGCCAAGCGGTGTGCCCGAACACACACACAACATCCTTAATATAGCCACGGGCTCTGCTGCGAGACTCTAACCTATTCCTAGGGACAAGTACAGAGGACCCCGTGTTAGCAGCCACCGGATTTCAGGGGAGTCACCACCAGTGACACCTGGGACCCGCTCGCTGTGGAGCCAGCAGTCCCAGCACGGGCTCCCTCGCTGGAAGGGACCATGCTCTGGAGTTATCATCACAATCGACAGAATATAATTACACACAGATGACTATTAGGCCGCACACATTACCCCCTTAAACCTTTAATCTACATTTCCACTGTAACAGTAAAAAGGCAAAGTCTCTACTTCAGAAAGCCCAGGGGCAGGGAGATCCACCAAGCTGGGACCGAGTTCCCTAATCTCAGCCTGTACCTGAAGGCTTAACAAGGACACAGTCGTGAATACAATTTTGAAAGATAAAAGGGAGATTTACAAGTACAAACACCATCCTGCTGGCTTTATAAGCAGCAACAGCAGAAGCTGTAACATCTCATCTTCAGCACAACAGAGCAGATGCTTTTGAAGTGTACGCTGCATATGGTACCTCTAGGACAGAAATATCCCACTATGTGGAATTTTTATAGAAAAAAAAGCAGGTAAAGACAAGGGTCTTAACTCTGTCTCGCACTGCTCCCAACCAAATCATCCAGGAGCACTGAGAGAAGTTCTTCACATCTCTTAACCCGAAGGAAACCTCATTTGGAGGAGGGCACAGCTGTAGAAAGGCAGCAGCAGAGAGCAAGGGAAGCCTGTTGTGGCAACTGGAAGCAAAATCTAAACTACTTTTGAAAGCAGAGACAGTTTTATTCTCTCCCAGATGCAAAACACTTCTTCGTGACACTTGGGCTTCTGTCTTTGGAGGTTTTTTTGGTCTCAAAAGCCTGCATGGTCCACTCAAAGCCTTGCAGAGCTCCAGAGCAAAGAAAGCTGCTGGAAGTTGGGTCCTCCTAGTTCTTGTACTGTCTTCTAGAACTGTACTCGTGCAGATTTGGGGATCCTGAAGCAGAATTGGATCTCACAACGTTTCTATTCCACTTGATTTGTGCAGAAAAGTTTAAGAGAAGCCAGCCCTCCATGGTCACAACGTCTTCATCTGCTGGGGAAGGCGTGGGTTTGCAAAGGCTGAAGGTGATGCCCAAGTCTCGCAGAAGCCCATCATTCACGCTCAGCTCCACAGTGGTGGCAGGGATGTGATGTGCTAAGGCTCATGCCACAAGCTTCCCCCAAAGTTACTACTGGAGGAGAACTGGAAATGGATTTCCATTTCCGATACTACCTAGAAAGCAACTAGGCCAAAACCCGCTGGAACAAACAGCCAACTTAATACCTTGGGCTAACAAAGCTGCTCTCAAGGCTCCAAGACACAAGGCGATTTCTGCTCTAAGATGATCACCAGAACGTAACCAAACTGAACAACTGTTTTCTGTTTTTGTTTTTTTTTTCCAAATAAATAACACACCACGTGCCATTTGCCACCTGCAGCCAAGATAGCTCTTCAGCCACTTAGAGCCCTCCCTGTGACACAAACACACAGCGGGGCCAGGCTACGCGAAGTCCAGCTCCTGGGAGGAAAACGACGAGAGCAGCGCCGAATAATCCCTCCTGCAAATCAGAGCGGCTAACCGGCCGCCGTACGCCACTTAAGACACATCTCCAGA
>NW_009706852.1:0-6770 GCF_000703405.1 Apaloderma vittatum | reverse complement strand
TGTTCCTCCTGTCCGAGCTTGTCAGAGGTAAGGAGGGGGCAGAGCCCGTTTGGGCATTGCTCTGGCGAGCTGCCCACCAGCGGGCGAGGGCGGGAGGCAGGTGCCACGGCACCGGCTGCGCTGGCTTGGTGCCACGGGGGATTCCCCTCCAGCGGGTGATCCTCGGCAGCTCCTCCCGGGCAGATGCTTGGGGGATGAGGATCTAGCCACAAACAGAATTAAATGTACCAGGGAAGGGAAAATTCCTCTCCTTCGAGATATACAGGTCAAAAAGCAAACTGGAATAAAGGCACCAACTGCAGGTCACAGTGGTAAAATGGTTTTTTTCCTTACCAAACCAACATGTGGGTTTGGATTTTGACACATCCCTTCAAGGCTTTACTAGGTGTACCCAGGATGAGACAAATTGTTTTAACTTGCAGTATATGTCTTAAACTAGTTTGCCAACCACGTTGCACAGCCTCTGGTCATTACTGTATTGGGCAAAGCATCTGCAAATCCCAGAGCAGGGAGAAACGCTGCGCATAAAGCAGCCACGTAACACAAATCACTTCCCCTGAGATGTGGGCGAGGCAGCGAGCAGCCAGAGTGCTTGAGAGCCGTGTCAGCAGAGGCACTGACTGACGGCTGGGAAGGGACAGGATGGGATTAACGCACAGACCTCGTCATTTCGAGTGGCACATTTTCATTACCACCATCATGGACACCGGGTACGAGCGCAGCCCCTCACTGCAGCCGACTGTCAGGACTTCAGAGCAGCTCAGGCTCAAGTTTAAAGAGGATTTCCCCACATGCCAGCAAAGGTGTCCCTTCCACCAGTGCTCTGCAACTGGCCCTTTCTGTACTGAGCAATCCTCAACTGCTGGACAGCTTCCAGTGCAGCCTGATTCAACAGCAACCCGCTCGACTTCTGGCTGCTTTGCCTATTTTACGCCACTCAACTGAGCCGGGACTCCAAATCCTCGCAACAAGGTCATGTGAAACTACTACCAGACCTACAAATCAAACTGGGGTTTCGCCAAATGACACGACCCCATCAAACTTTGATTTCTGCAGCTCATTCTCGGGAACTTCCACTGATACGGTTAAACAGTTCGGCAGAGGGAACTTCCAGCATCAGGCTGATAAGAATTTGGAGCCTTTCACATTCTTCACTACAAGCACTAATACTGCTGTCTTTGAACTATAACGCCATGGTCCTCATGCAGGTTTACTCCCTAGAAAGAGCCTTGTATTTAATTTCGATGACCCGACAGCCATGTGATGAAGCAACTCAGATTTACTCAGGACGAGGGGGCAACCGAGGAATTGCATGAAAATATTTGCTTAGGGACTAAGAATGATCCAGTGCCAACAGAGGCATCTCTGGGGACATCCAGCACAGTCCAGACTCGAGCAGCTTGTTAAATTGCTGTCTCCAAGTTCAAAGTGATGCAGCAAACCAGCAGTCTAAAGCCACCTTTTAAACTCCCCTCAAGCTGAGCTCTGTCCATGTTAACTCCCACAAGGATGAGGACAGTTAGTGTCATCCCCTCTTTTTTGCCGGCCGCTCTTTTTGCTCCCCCATGTATGGAGGGCTCTGCACCACCCCTGCCCCTGGCAAAGGGAAATGAGCAGGGGAGGAGAGATGGGAAATTTTTGTTGTTTAGCTTGTCGTTGTGTTCTTTTTTTTTTTTCTTTTTCTTTTAAAAAAAATAAAATCAAAGCTGCTCTGTGTTGAGAGACAGCTTACGGCTGCTTGCACAGCTCAGAAAAAATCTGGCTCAGTATCAATACACTTACTTTTTTTACCCTCTAATACTTCGCATAGCACAGCTATAAACCCCGACAGCAACACATATGGCTCCAACTGATTTTACATCCCTTTGCTCTGTTCTGTGAGAAATTAAAGGTCCAAGTGAAATTCAGAAGTGGCAGAAGGGTGAAGAGTCTTGGCAATTCTGACTGTGTCTTACACTCGTCTAATTAGGAGGCATCTAGTACTAAAAAACTTCCAGAAAGAATAAACTACCATTGTCTTTCTCAAAACACACCCGCCCAACCGAGAAACGTCATGAGTCACATAAATACACTTTCACACATTTACAAGGGTCGGTATAGCCATATGCATCAGCAACACGCTGATTAATAAATCGAGAACGCACTCCACTGCCATGGAAAGCTGCTTCACTCAAAAGCATATAGCTAGTTCTCATTTTTGTTTCGACTGTTAGCAGCCTAACTGTACAAACTCCAAATGTTTCAAACAGAGGATTAAATTGCTTGATCTTTGCATTAAGTGCTTTTTAATACCCACACAAACGTTGTTCGCTTCTGTCTGTCCTACAGATGGTACCACCGACCACTTCGCTCCGCTCCTGGCTACTGCAGGCGACTTTGCACGGGTCACTTCAGCCTCACGTCTCAGCTTCCCTCTATTTGAGAAAGCGAGTGCCTGACACCACTTCCAAAGTGCTTTTTCATTCATTGCCAGCCATTATTAAATAAAACAGAAGCAAAAGGTAAGACTGCGTTGCGCCTTTATTTTGGAAATTCTTCGGTTTGAAATTTAAAGTACCGCTTAGTTTGCTCAGCTGCACCTACTCTGAACTGCCCTCAGCAACAAAGGACTGATGTAGAGACACACATAAAAAAGAAACACTGCATTTAAATGAAGACTAATTTCAAGAGCTGCATATTTAACAGAGAAAGCAGTCTCTGAAGATGTCAGCTGCTACAGAAAGCACTGGCAAATCCTACTTACAAAAGATAAGCTTCTCCCAGCTTTTTTTTATGGCTTTGAAGGGAAAGCGTTCGATGGAGTGAGTCGATGGACAGTGAGTGCTCCGACAGAGAGCACAACTTTTACACAGTGGCGTAAAGGCAAACCACTGAGGCTCCCCCCCTTCCCTGCTTTTGGAAATCTTTCAAAGGTCATGCTTACATATGCAAGGGCTTTGGGACTGATTTTAGCAACCTAGTCAAAAAATACAGACTATGTATTTACTAGCTATTTTGTCTGAAGGCAAGCTGAGCAAGAGGAGACAGGGGAAAAAAAAAAATTATATGCGGAACAAGTCCAGCAGTGTCACAGAAATACCCGAGAAGTGTCCATCACTGCGAAGCACAACAAAAACATCCCTGCTCTCTATTCCCACTTGAGACTCGTACCTTGCTGCAGACACAGAAGGTTTGGTTCATGGAGCGGAGCCGTTTGTCAATCACAGCGGCTGAAAGCCATCACGCACTCCGCAAGCGGCGACCCAGGCTCGGCGGGTGGCAAGGAGGGGACCTCCCTTCCTCCTTTCCTGGCACCCCGCTCCCTCTCGGAGGCGCCAGGGATTCTGGTGTGCAAACCCCAGGACTACTCCCATAACCTTCCCTTAGTTTTAATTCCGTCTAAAAACATCCAAGACACAGCAGCCGCGTATGTTTCGTCGGTCTGGTTCTTAGTTTTCAGGCTTCTCCAAACTTGCCAACGCCTTTACAGCAGGAGCATGGGAGGAGGAACTCGCAGAATGAATGAAACGGGAAGAATCAGTCAATGTCAGCCCATGGGGTGTAAATACTTAATGAAACGGCCACAGATACTTGTGCCACCACTTCACGTACAAATTTTGAAGGTGCATCACTGACATAGGTAACACAGTCTTTTAAATACGGTAAAAAATAAAGTATTCTGGAAGTCCTAAGTCACTGCACGTGATTAGGGGTACTTTTACACACTCAGGAGGTTTTGGCGCACACTTAGAGGAGAACAGCAGAAAGGTATGTTCTATTTATTGATATACAACACACGAATCCTGCTGCAGGGATGGATTATAATAACTAGACCTAACCCTAGAAGGTCGGTACTAAGCAGCTTTTTTTTTTTTTTTGGTCCTTTCTCCTCATTTTTCTTTCTCCCTGTTTCAACAATCTGTTTAATTTCGTGGGCAGGACAAGAACCCTCATTCTTCAGGAGATGCATTTCTCGATGGAGTGCAATACAACTATATCAGCGAAACTTCTGCTATTTCTCTTCACGTATTTTCATCAAGCACTGGTATCTGGACACACCCCTGCATCATATAATAAATTCTGTGATTGCAAGTGCACTCGAGCATATTCCTGGTCAAGAGGGAATCCTCAAAAGAGCTGAGAATTTAAAAAAATAAAAACCCACAACCAAAACCAACTACCATTGCTACTTTTTAGCAACATCACAGAGAAATGGGAGAATTAGGCAACGGGTTTTAGATCCACATACGGGTGTTTTTCAATTCTACACTCACAGCTTAAAACTTGGTCCAGGTTAAGAGAAGAGAATTTCCCAAAAATTTGGGAAATATCTCCCCTGGTCAGCCCAGCAGTGAGCTGTGACACCAGTCTAAAGTTTCAGTGAGGACAGCTCACATATCACACCCATTCTGCGGCCCCTCCAAGAACACACTCATTTCACAGGTTTGCATCTGGAAGTTCAGAGCCATAAAAAAAGAGCTGTTACACAAACTTAGGAAGTTTGCAAAGCAAGACGGCTACTTCTTTGTACCTTTACAGCCCGCCATCAGCTATGTAAGTGGATAAGTGACACAAGTCTGCAAAACTTCACGATAACCTGCACAGGCCGCCCAGAGTTTGTGCATGCTGATTTCGTGTCTCTCTGGACACAACCACATCCCACTTGGTTTCAAACCCAGAGTACATCCCCCTTCCCATTTCGAAGTTGTTCACCCGGGGGAAAACAACAAAGCACAGATCTGCAGCCACATGCAAGACCAAAATATTTTTTCAGATGCAGGTCTTTGAAGTGATGCTTCTCACTTTAAACTCTGAATTCAATGTTCCTGCAAGCTTTGTGACAAGGAACTAGCTGGGGGGAAGAGCCTCTTTATTTACATCCTTCCTCTGAAAGAACGCTCTGTAGAGATGCTTGCACCGTGTCTCTCTTCAGTAATAAAACCTCCAGAAAATCTGACCACTGACTAAATTTTTAAGTACAACATAGTCAGAATAACTGTCCTAAACACTCAGTGTTCCGGTCATTATTTTATCACTGTCACAACTCTGAGCTGATAAAGCACTAAATCCTCAGACTAAACGAACTGGTGTGGGGTAGCACTAAGCCAGAGGAGATGAGTTTTGTGCCTAACTGCAAAACCCTGCCTCCGTGTCACACAGCTAAGAGTCTCAGTACTGAATCTGTTTCACAGTCTTTGTCTTTTACTCATAACTTTATGACGGGAACGAACAAGAAGGCCCAGGTGAGCCCCGCACTGCGGGACGTCCATGGTTAGTTACACCGCTGCCGGCTGACAGTTCCAGAGGAAACCCACAGAAAGTGATTGTACCTGGCCCGTTTCTAGCGAGCTGTTAATTTTAAGGAGAAAAATCACGTTGATAAGATAAGCGAGTGATAAAGGTTACAGCAAGGGCGCTACCCAAGCCGGCGTTAAATGTAACGGGATAAAAACCTGAAGTATCTGGGCAGAAAGTAGATGCGCAAGCTCAGCTCTGGCTAAAAGACACACAGGAAAAAAGTAAATGAATGTCAAGCACCAAAAACCCAAACAGTGAATTCATAAAAAACGGAGGGAGAATTGGAAAAAAAAAAACAGAAAAGAGGCTGAGGAAGAAAAGGAAGAAATAGCTCCTACACAACCCACTTCAGGGCATTTCTATTATGTTTTATTAGCTGATATGTAACCTTGCAGGATTATATGACTTAACAGCTCAAATTAGCTGGTTCAGCTGCAGTGTTCTGTGCAAGAACTGTATTAGCCAAATCAAACTATAAAAGTATTAATACGAGCTCAGGAAGAACCACAACACTTTATCAACATCCTATTATCTAACTTTGATTTACAAGAAGTCTCGATCCTGCACATTCTGGTAACAGGATATATTAAACACAAGGTGTACCCCAAAACTTAAGCGCGTATGGAGCAGAAGCTGTAAAACAAGTATATTCATGGTTATTTTCACCAAGATTTGTTTACATTACACTCAAAAAGTTTGAAAATAATGATTCCCCACGGAAGAGGGAGAAATACCACCTATCTCAAAGCAGAGACTAACAAGAAGAATTAACAAAACCGTCCTGCTCACGCCCAAAGACTTACTGAAATCCGTAAATAAATGACATTGGCCTTAGGATCGCTTCTAAACCTCAGATGCAAGTATTTTAGCTAAAGCATTAGCTGGATTTAGGCGAGTTTTATTTCAATAGGTATTTCAGAGGCATCAAACCATACAACTTAATTCTCCGCGATGGATAAGCACATGCACCCGTCTGTGATCAATGGCCTCACAAATGGGTAAATACCCAAATGGGTATTCCCAAATGGCACCTCTGTCCTCCTTGGTATGAAACCAGGCAGATTTGGCTTTCTTAACTGCAGCAACCACCTTCGCTACCTTGGCAGAGCTGACACACTTAACCCACGGACAAAGTTCAAGGCTGGCAGAGAAAAAGCGACAGGTTAAATAAGCCTTATTTTGAAAGCAACTTCCTTAGATTTCTGAGATGCTGTGGAACAGCGAACCCCCACCACATCAGATCTCTCTCAACTTTCTAAACCAGTATAAAAGCCCAACCCAAGCATGGAGAAAGAGGGGGGGAAGTCCGGTTTATATCTAACACGCTCGGTATCACGACTTTAAACCACAGTTCTGTGCCTAAAACAGGAGAGCAGGCCTCCGGCAGCAGGAGCGACACACAAACCGACCAAAAAAAGCCCTCTACCACCCCAAAACAGATCTATTAAATAATAATAAAAAAAAAAAAAGTCAAAAGCACAAACCTACCTTCC
>NW_009706851.1:3203-10091 GCF_000703405.1 Apaloderma vittatum | reverse complement strand
TGCAAGGAGGGTGTCGGCTCCGTGCACAGTCCCTTGTACGGTGGGCACGGCCAGGGTTGCGGGCAAGCAGCTGATCCTGCACTGCAGTGATGGGCCACGGGTAGGGAGGGTCCTGCAGGGCAAGGACGACACAAAGATGCACTTCAGGCTCTTGTCCCACCGGGGACTGGCACTGGCACCTCTGGCAGTGTGACCCGGACCCTGTCCTGTGCTTGGGGTGGGCAGAGGTCTGGTCGCCGCAAAGACGAGGCCAGTGGGCGATAAATGAAGAGCAGTTTGCTAAGAAACTCCCAGCAAGGTATCTGGATTTATTAGCTTGGTGTCTTAATAACTTGAAAGTCCATTTACCCCCCCAAAAAAACCCCAACCACAACAAAACAAACCAAACCCCAAAACAGCTGGTTAAGTCAGTTAACTAATAAACTGTCTGAATGAATAATAGTGCAAAAATGGAGAATTAACATGAAACACCCCATTCATTGCTCCTTCCTTGAATTACACCTGAGAGGGTTGAAGGGAATGGGTGTTCTCTTCCATGGTCTGTCTCCCTTTTCCCGGCTCTTCCCAGTCTGTGGGATAGGTCCAGCTATGATGTGGTGATGGCACCTAAGTGTGCAGGATAAGCCTCCAGTGCTATGGACTGTGTGCTCTCTTTAAGCATGTTATTAAGAGCAGGAGAAAGAAAAAAATCTCTATTTGTTGGGTGGTGAAACATCTTCCTGCTCCTTTGCAGAGGCCATGTTTTCCTCACAAGGTCTGGGTGGGCTGGTGTATCTCAGTGTCCCGGCAGCTTCATGCAGGGTTGTGTTTCACCAGAGTGAGATCATACCACTGCATCTGCCTGTGCACAGCTTCTAGCTGGGATAATGTAGAGATATTTGTGCATCAGATTTCCATTTGTGCACTGGCACTCCCAAGTGCAAGATTCACTCTGGAGCTGGTTGTCTCCAAAACCTTGCTGAAAAGAGACAAATCCCAAATCATGGGCATGAGAATGGCTTATGGAGGGAGCTTTTGTGGTGTGCACAGGAACAGCATATTGATGGGTCTTGTGGGAATCACTGAGCTGGGCTCCTATGATAGCTCATGAGAAGGAAAAGCAGTCTCTGACCTGAGTATTGCTTGATTGGGTCCTGTAGAGCCAAGGAGACGCATGGAGAGGAAACAAGAATGCAGCAAAGGCTGCCAAAGCTGTAGATTTTTAAGTCAGAGTGACCACTGCCCCAATCCATGTCTTTCCTGAAAGGTGTTTGCTCCCAGTTCTGGGGAGCTGTTTACAGTGATAATTCTTTCTCCCCAGACTGTTCAGTACTTCATCAATTCTCCCACTGTGAAGTTTTTTTTTTGCTCCAGTTTGCTCCTAAGATTTGTCACGCCAAACACAGCAAATCACTATCCATCCTCTTTGCTTGCATGGTCTGCACATGAAGGAGATCTCTAGGTCCCTTTCAGCTTTCTCCTTCTCCCACTATACTGCTCAGCTGCTTTCATCTCCTCTGAGATGAGTTTCAAGGCACAGGGACCAAGCTGGATGCAGAGCTTGAGCTGATGCCTCCCTGAAGCAGAAGGATAATGCTCTGTGCATTTGTGGCTGCTCTATCTGTCTGCTCCACCTCATGATCATCACTTCTGACTTGGGGGTCTTATTCTGCTCCCCTTGTCCTTGTTTCATGTTATTCTCAAAGCTATGTAGATTATGCCATCGCACCCTGTTCCTAGTCTGTATCTTCAAGTCCTTATTTCTTTCTGTTGGGGAACATTTGGGTTCTCAAGTGTGTCCTCAGCCTTTCCTCTTGTGGGCTCGCTGCAAACTCAGAAAGCAGATGTCTTTGCAGCATTCCTTGTATTTGTCGTCACCAGGACTGGTCCCAGCTGCATGTTATGGCTACGCTGGACTTGTATTTCCCCAGTGTGCTTGGTGTGCTGTGGGGACGGGGACCGTGGTGTGGGTACAGGAAGGGTCACCTGCCTGGGACGTGCTGCCTGCACAACCCTTCCTCATTTCTCTGAGGAGGGCGGTGGGCTGGGCAGGAGCCTCCCACTATTGGCACAGGGCTTCTGGGCTGCCGGTGGTTCCTGTCCCAACACCCAATCTGGACAGATTGATGGACCTGCCTGTCTGAGGTTTCCAAACTGACTGAGCACAAGTGTCTGTGGTGCTAGTGCTGGTCATGTTTAGCTTTCTGGGTAGCAATGGACAAGTAGCTGGAAGAGATGAATCTGAAAGCCTCCTAGGACATGTTCTGGGGCGTCCCAGAGGGAGGTCACACTTATGATATAGGGGAATTCAGGACTAAATTCTGGAATAAATTCCTTCTTAACTGCCTTTGTAGAGATGTTTTGCAGGTAGAGCCTAGTTTAGTCTCCGGAGGACAGTCAGGGTGGGGAAGGAGCAGGACAGCCCCTGAACAGAAGCCTCAAGCTCTGCAGGGATGGATTGCACTCACTCTGCTCTCACCTGCCTATGGGGGAAGCAGGATGCTGGGGAGATGGGCTGAAACAATGGGTACCCTTGGGAACCTGTCCCGGGCTTGGGTGCTGGGATTACTCAGACAAGTGTTCCTGCTGTGGTGCAAGCGGGTGCTGCGCTTTCCTCACTAGCTGCCTCTGTGGAGCTGCCAGCAGCGCCCGACTGCCTCTGCTGCAATGCGGAGTGAGAGGGCTGGGTGGGAAGGTCTGAGCGTAGGAGCAGGCATGTCCTCGCCATGGCAGGCAGGGATGCTCCCGGCCTGGGTCCCTGTCCTAGAGCTTTAAGCACCTCCTGAGCCACATAGAGGGGAGCATTTGGCACCATGGTGCTGTGCCTCTTAAGTATTCCTGGGAACTGTGATTTATTTGCCCTGGCTATCAGCATCAAAATGCAGTGTGGTGGTGGGAGCCAAGTGCAGAGACCCTCCTCAGCAGAGAGTTGTAGGAGCGGGGAGTGGTGACATACAGCTGCAGACTCTCAAGAACAGTGAAGAATTCTCTGCTGGAGACCTGGTGCTTTCCTGGGTCACCTACTTACCACCGTGATGGCTTGGAACCCAGGTCAGATCCTGCCTGCAGCAGGTTGCTGTGGGCTGTGCGGGCTGATGGGCTGTGCTGGGCTAGGAGAGCAGGCAAGACGAGTCGTATCAAACTGCCTGAAAAAAGCAACACCTTCCAAGACTTGCCAGGTGCACAGTGGTCTGAAATCAGAAGGAAAAACGGTCTGGAAAACAGCTGGCAAACACTGATCAGGGTCAACTGTAGAGCAAGCAAGGGACTAGCAGAGATAGCAAGTGTCCTTACACACCCTGCCCCACGGACACTGATCAGGGCTGCCAGCAGGCCAGGAGAAAGCTCTGGAGGTGGCCGTGATGCTGGTGAGACCACCTCTCCTTTTCCCAGCCCTGACATCTGGAGAAACACTTCCAAAGCAGATAGGGTGCTAATTTCCTCTCCTTTATCTGCCAGCCCACAAAGTTAAGTGTGCTATAGTTAAACAAACCAAATTAAAACCAAGTGGGTTAATAACAACCTAGGATTACCCTTGTTATCAAGGAGGCGGAACTGTATCAAATAAACCAACAACTCTTCATAAGCTTTATCTAATTATCCAGGAGGCAGCTGCCTTGTGGAGCTCCTGGCCTCAGACTCGCAGGGCATTCCCAGCTCCAGGCCAAGCAATTTATCTACTGATATTGCAGCCAAATGCCAGGCACCCATCAGGGGGTCCAAGCCCTGCCAGGCTGAAGGGATATTGAGATGAGCTCTGATCCTGGATGTAGCACTGGAGGAGATGGCTGGGTAGATAGGAAATCCTTTGACAAGTGAAGAGGTGGTGTTGAAGCAGTGGCTGATCTGGATAAGGGGGAGAGCCTTCTCAAAGGGTTCCTCTCTGTGGGATGCTGGTTGTGATAGGGTTGGGTTATAGATCAGCTGGCACAGAATGGCAGAGGTGAGTTCTGGGGGGATGCTTGCTGGGCATCCTTGGGAGGATGCCGCTCATGTCCATATGACAGCTTGCCAAGGGACAGCGGGGACAGGACCCCACAAAGCACACTGGCCAGGCAGGTTAGAGCTACCAGCAGCCACAAAGCATCATTTCCTCTTTCCGTGGGAAACTGGAACCTGCTTCATACCCTCACATGCCACTTCCTCCTCCTCCCTTCACTCCTTCCCCAGTGAGAAACTGCAAATTCTCTTCATCCATATCTCCCCATGCAAAGGATCCAGGGCCCTATAGGGAAGCTAACAGCAAGTCTGAGGCCAGAGATGGTGGTTGTTCAGGTCCACACTTACCTGCGGCTATGGGTGGCTGCAGGTCAGATGGATCTTAAACCTGTGTTGGTTTGAGTTGGGCTTGTCCAGCCTCATCTGCAGGTCAAATCTTGAACATATCACGGTGGGGAGCAGTGCTAATGGATAATAGTAGCTGCTGGAGGGTGTATTTTGAGAGGAGGTCACAGCTCAGGTGGCCAGCCACACCTTTGTAGGCTGGCCTTTGGACTGATGGTAGCTTGAGCTGTATGACAACATCACAGAGGGGCTTGCAGGTTGGTTTATTTGTCAGCACTGAGGCAGGAGGCAGGGTGGGTTTCCAGGGAATTCGGGGTCTGTACCAAGTTGTAATGCACACCATTGCACTGAGGCCGAGTTGGAGACACTGAGATGAAGAATCTGGGTCTACCAGAGGGACTGTGCTCCAGTAGTTGGTCCCCTGCATTGATAGTCATTTGGGATATATCCCATTTGGATTTATTTGGCTTTGGGGCAAACTTTCTGTTCTTCTCCCTGCTAGACCAAGCAATCCTCAGTCCTTCTTACTTGGGGAAAAATGAGTCCCTTGGTGAGGTGTTGTTAAAGCAAGGTGTCTTCCAGCCTCTTCTGAAGCTGAACAGACGGAACTCCTATTGCTTTTGGGGTTGAGACTCCCTTCTCTGCCTCCCCTCTTCCCACAACTATTTTTAGTCTGGCCGCATCTGACCTTCTAGGAGAAAGCACAGAGGATTCTGTGCCTTCTGGTAATTGAAGGACTTCTGTGCTCCTCACAGCCAGGACGCAGTGCTCTAGGAGCTGAGCCCTGGGCTCTTTGCTTTGGGGTGGCAACTTCAGGCTGGGAATATGGTATTTCTTCACCTCTGGCAAAACAGCCTCCAGCTACAGAAAGCGTCCCCAAAATCCTTTGAGCCTCTCATTTGGTTTTAGCCTTGGATATGTTTTGTGTGCAAAATAACGCATCATGTTTGTGTTGTAGAATCATAGAATGTCAGAGCCACTGGCACAGTGTGCCTATGTTCAGTCCCTAGTTTAAATGGCCAGTGACTGCAAGGTGGGACCCATGGGCTGTCTCTCGTGGCACCGTGAGGCTGCAGGGCACATGAGGGGCTGGGTCCATCCCTGCTCCCACGTGGAGTTTGCAGAGACCCAGCCCAAGCTGGGTTCTGCCTGTTTGACCCGTCCCACCCAACAACCAGGTATTTGGGATCAAACCCGGATCACAATCAGTTAATGCCCTCTTCATAAATTCCTTCCTCATGCGTCACCACTGTGTTTGTGAAGGGCTTGGTGGACACCTCGGGAGATGGGCAGGCTGGGATCAAAGCTAGAATCTAGGGGAGATAACGTGGATTGTGTCCCATGTCCTGTAAAGTGGGTGACTGTTGCCAAGAAAGGGGCCACGATATTCCTTCTTGCCCCTCAAGACATAGCAGTGGAGACATCCCAAGGACCCTTCCCATTAATGCCCTCCCCTCCATCCACTCCAGCACTTTACTTGCCAGCTGCAAACCTCTGGTTTTAATTGCTGCTGCAGAGCTGGGAGAAGTAGTAAAAGCTGATCCTCAGGGACACAATAAAGCCAGTGATGAGGAGATAAGCGGGGATCAAACACGGCGCGGCAGCCACCCCACGCTGGATTCTGAAAGGTCCCTTTGTTCCCTCTGCCTCCTGATTCAGCACCGCGCTGCCTTCAAGGGCTGCGGGCGAGATAGCAGGGCTCAGGGGCAGCCCCACGCCGCAGCCCCTGGCAGTTGAGCAGCCACCTGTGTGGCCCAGCAATAAAAAAAAGGAGGTTTAATTTCAATCACAGGACTGATCCCAGTTGCACACCGAGGCCTGATAACATATCTCTCTGGTTCCTATCAGCCAGGCAATAAATCAATTATTGGGGCGGGAGATGATGGAAGAGACGCTCACCTTCCTCCTCATCCCAGGCTTGTCGTGGGGATGTCTCCCCCAGGCTCACTATCCTCTGAACCCTCTCTGCTCCACAGCCACCCCGCAGTCTGGCTTGATGGGGAAGTGCCGTCGGCCTCGCACAGCCTTCACTAGCCAGCAGCTCCTGGAGCTGGAGAACCAGTTCAAACTCAACAAGTACCTGTCCAGACCCAAGCGCTTTGAGGTGGCCACGTCGCTGATGCTCACCGAGACGCAGGTACTTTGATCCTGAGTGGATGGAGAATAGCACCAGGTGGGGCGAGTCAAGGTCATGGGCAATGTTGATGCCTCTTACTTGGCTGCCATCAACCCCACACCCCACTGCCCCCATCAGCACCCCTTTCCAGGGCATCTCCGGCAGAGACCTGCCTGATGGGTCCCAAACTCTTTTCTTGTGAAGGGCACCCCAGAAACATGCGCCTCTTTTACTCAGCACCCCCAAAGTGGGTTTCAGAGCCTTCCCATTCTTTACCACGCTTTGGGAGAGGACTTTATGTGGAGCTAGTATTAAAGTGTCTTTGAGCTTCCTGCAGAGGCTGGGCGGGGGAAAGGGAGCCGCCTCTTGGGCAGTCCTCTCCCCGCGGAGCCCTCTCAGCCTTCTTGCACAGACTGGCAGTACCATGAGATGCCTCACAGCAAAGGAGCTTTGGGGGGACCCTCCATGCAGGAAGGCAATGGGGTGAGTGAGGACAGGATGGGGCAGGA
>NW_009706851.1:0-3154 GCF_000703405.1 Apaloderma vittatum | reverse complement strand
GAAGTGGAAGCGGAGCCGCAAAGCCAAGGAACAGGGGGCTCAGGTGGAGGCAGAGAAGCAACGAGGGCTCAGCAAAACCTGCGAGAAGCTGCTGCCTGGAGAGCCCCGGGGACAAGCTGATGAAACCCCTGACTTCATGGGACGTAGCCCCAGCTCGGGCTTCCTGCACCACGGCACCACCGAGCTGGGCTACAGCCCGGACTCCTCCTGCTCAGGGGGTGAGGAGGAAGAAGAAGAGGAAGAGGAGGACGAGATGGGTGCAACGGAGAGGAAAGTCGGCTCTGTGTTGTGAAAGGCAGACGGAGCTGGCCGGGGAGAGGGGCTGCAGTGTCGAGGCTCTCTTTGCTGGCAAATACAGACTGTGCCTGAGCGGAGCTGCGGGGGCTGCAGGGCACCTGCCCCCCTTTAACTTATGTGTATTTGGATCCTATTTAACTTGTAATTATTCCTCTGTGTGTATCTGGGGGAGTCCCCACATTCCTCCCCTATAAAGCTGTTATCTGGATGCCTGTGGTCTTCCTTAGGGGATGGTAGGCTCTGCCCCCTCCTGCCACTGCACTGCCCTGCCAGGGTCCCTGGGGAACAGAGAGAGGACAGCAGACTTGCACAGCTGGCAGCCCTCTGGCCCAGCTGGAGGGGAGAGACCCCAGACCCTCCTTTAACTGTCCGCTGCCCCTTCCTTGCAGATACAACAGCGCCAGGAGCAGTGCGTCCTTGCGTGGTGCCAGCTGCCCTGCACCTCGGTACCATGAAGAGCTGCCTCCTCCTGCATCCATAGCATCCCTGCTGGGGTCTGTGCTTTGCAGGGCAAAACCCATCTATCCTGCAAAGCAGAGCTGATTAACTGGCTAACACAACGGTGCTGTTTTCAATGCTGCAATCAGTCTGCATTGCTGCGGCATTGCCCCGAAGTAAAGCAGGGATGGAGGCTTCCTGGGTTTAGGGAGGTGCTCAGGCTGTTTGTGAGGGCTCCTTTTCCCATGGCAATGTCTGAACTCTTCTCAGTCCCTTTTGGGCTCATTTCATGATCCTCTTGGGACCCTGCTTGCTCTGGCTGGGCTCAAATCAACCCCTGGTAGCAGAAGAAAATGGACACCCTCTGCCACCTCCCTAGAAACAGTAAAGCCCTGACCCTTGCTCGGTGAGCAGGCTTCCCTTGTCCTCAGGCCGCTGAAGTGTCCTGGCAGATCCTACAGACCTCCTGTGCCTCCTGCACACTTTTTGGGCCTCCCCTTGGGGACACTGAGCTGGCTGTGCAGGAAGAGGGACCAGCTCCAAAACGTCCAGCCTCCCCACCTTCCCACAGCCCAGGGGGACATCCCTGATTCACCACCCCAGTACATGCAGGGCTGCAGGAGCAGAGCAGGCTGAGCTGGGATGCCCCGTTCCTAGGCAGCCCACGGTCTCCACTGCCTGTTCCAAGCGCTGGTGCTCCCTCCTCTCTTTTCCTTGTCCTTGCCTGGGGGTGGCAGGGAGGGCTGCCTGTCCCTAGGACCTGCCTTGAGGGACGGAGCTGCCAAGAGGCAGCAAACCCTGGGAAGTCCCAGGTCACCTCCAGGAGCCAGTCAGCAAAGGATGTGACAGGTAAGCGTTGATGTGGAAGTGTCACACTTCACAGGGCTGGGTGACGCCTGGCAGCGGTTGATGCTGCCATGGGGCTGGGGGCACAGCCCTGGGCAGAAGGACAAATTGGGTCCTTTTGGTGTAGAGGAATGGACAGAGGAAGCAGGTGATGGGAGTGAGGAGCATGAGGGAGGTGGATGGATGGATGGATGGATGTGTGGATGTGTGAATGTATGGACAAATAATGGTCCTGTGAGTGATGACAGTGATCTGCAGCGGCTGCTGACAGCTTAGCAGCTTCCCCCTGGGTGTGTGGCATCCTTTGTGCCCAAGTGCCCTGACTGTGGGTAACTCAGCCCAGGGCACGGCAGTGTCTCGCTGCACACACAGGAGGTGTCTGGACCCTTGGCACTGCAGAGGGGCAGCTCTGGTCCTGGAGATGGTGCAAGGGCAGCCCCTGCTCCAAGCAGGGAGAAATGAGTCAGGGCAGGGGCCAAGTGCCGGGAACCTCCAAAGACTGCCCTAACAAGAGGAATAAGTATAGATCAGGGGGTAAAAAAGGACAGGGAAGGAAAGGAGAGGAGAGGAGAGGGGAGACTAAGTATGGAAAAAATGGAAAGGAGAGGGAGAGGAGAGGGAGAGGAGAGGAGAGGAGAGGGAGAGGAGAAGGGGAGGAGAGGAAAGTAGACAAGGGTGGTACCCAGTTCACTGCTATTGCTCTGCAATGACAGTAGGGCAGAACACCCATCACTCCAGGGAAGCTGTGCCTGCCCTGAGAAGGCACACAGGACTGTGCACTTGGATGATGGCAGATGCCAGGCCTTGGCTGCAGGAGCCTTGGGGCCATGGAATTCTACCACTCAATATACAACCTGCTCCTCTGGCAGCAGGGAAGCATGGAGCGGACTGCAGGCTGGAGCTGGGGTGAGGTGGGGGGGCCAGGGATGGCAGGGGAAAGGGAGGAAAAAGGAGAGAAGGAAAGCAACAAAAAAGAGAGTGTCAGGAGGGAGGGGGGAGCTGAAGCGATGTTGCAGACTTAAAATGTTCACCTTGATGGGCCATGACAGGTTTAATTTCCAGAGTACAACCATTAAAGTGATGGATGGGAGGCGTTCATCTCACGCCTGGTGCACACAGGCCTGCTGTGGCTGTAAGATGGTTTGTTTTGTTGCTGTTATTTATGAGCTTGTTTCTGCAAGAGCCAGGCACTTGTCCAGTGCTGGGAGGACAGAGGAGGGGATGCAATTGATGCCAGAAGATTTGGGGTGCTGATTTATGGCTGCTTAGATGGATGACTCACATCGTAAACATCAACAAATGCCATTAAAGCTGCATCTCCTTCCTGCCTCTTCCCTGGCATCCTGCCCACGTCATGGGATGCAGCCAGCCCTTCTCTTTGCCACCCTGCTACCTGTGCACCCCACAGCGGCTGTCTGGCTCTCCACACCGGTGACATAAAGGTCCTTCCCTCCTTCCTTGCAGAATATCCAGGGCCTGGGGAGATGCAGCAGTGTCCCACGGTGGTGGTGGCTCCTCACGGGAACGATTTGCAGGATACCCAATGGGCTTGTGCAGCCAGGGCTCCCCAAGC
>NW_009706850.1:0-472 GCF_000703405.1 Apaloderma vittatum | reverse complement strand
TAGCTGGGCTTTGGACCTTCTAATTGTATGAACTAACCTCTGCACATGACCTGACAATATCCTTGTACTCATTAGGATTGGCCTGGTCTTTCTTCCAGAGGACATAAACCTCTCTTATTTCTCTGATTTTGAGCCAAATGTCCCTATTCATCCAGGTCGATCTTCTGTGCTGCTGGCTCATCTTAAGGCACAGGAGGATGGTCTGCGCCTGTACCTTTAGGATTTCCTCCTTAGTTTTCAGCCTTCCTGGACTCCTATACCCTTCCAAATTGAATCCCAAGAGAGTCCTCCACAAGAACAAGGGCAAGAGACATGAGGTTTCTCTCAAGTGCTTATAGAAATCTTTGCCCACTTCACTGCTCTGGTTGGGAGGTCTGTAACAGACTGCCACAGCAATATTAGCTTCATTGGCCCTTAACCTAATCCAGACACTCTCAACCCCATCATCACTGTACTTGGTTCCTGAGCTCAC
>NW_009706849.1:0-6611 GCF_000703405.1 Apaloderma vittatum | reverse complement strand
TCCCCATTCCCGTTCCCGTCCCCGCTCTCTTCCTTGGGTCTTTTTACCCCCTGCACCTCGGTGTCCCCTGCTTTTGTGCGGTTTCACTCATGGCAAAGGTTGCTCTTTCCTAAGAAACTGAACAAACCACTGAAAACAAACAAACAAAAAATGCCAGAACAGATAAAAAGCATTTTTATTTTCTTTCCATGACGCGTACGCCTGCCTGCTCAGGGGTGACACTATTTCAGGCATGCCTATTATTTATATTTTGCTATATTTATATTAATTAGAAACTCCATCCATGTACGTAGTTCTCAAACTTCAAAAAGCAGAAGGAGAAGGTGACTGACAACTGAGACTGAACTTTCTTGAGAAAAACAATTAGAGAGGAGCAGAACACACAGCTATAGCTGCACTCCATGTGTTTGTCCCATTTTTTCCTGTGATCTTTCCAGTCCCTGCCCCACTTTCACTTCCTCCCTCCTGGCTGGGACTCCATAGAGATGGGTCAGGGCTCCTGGCTCTGATGTCAGGGATAACTGAGTCCCCAGACTCAGGCCACTGGTCTCTTATGGGAAGGCACAGAGGAGTGTCACCTTGCAGAGCAGTGGAAAGAGGGTCCTGAGCTCTCTCGCTCCCATTCATGCTGACAGCCTCCCTCGGGAGTCATAACCTATATCAACACCTCGCCAAAGCGAGTGACCTCTCCTCTCCCCTGAGACCAGTGTCCCAGTCCTGTCCTTGTCCTGTCCAATGGCTCCAGGTCACTTCTCTATTCCAAGGAGGTCTCTCTGCAGAGAGGTGATGGGTTGCCAAACATATGAATGAGAGGAGGAGGAGAATGGATAAGGCTCCTGGCTAACTACCCACTATTGCTTTCATGCAGGGTACCAGGGAACACTGTCTCTGGGCTGGGTAGGCAGACACCCAACCAGAGCTGGTAAAATACCTCCTGCAAAGGCTCAGCTGGCATACACAGAGTCCTCTTCCCAGGAAGAAACTTTGCAACAAATGAAACTATGTGCAGCTCAGGGCTGACCTGAGCCCCTCTCAGGATGTGTTAGTACCTCCAACAATGCTCTCTGACCAAAGCAGCTCCCTGGGGCTTTCCACACGGCTAGGAAGTCCTGCAGCATTTGCCCGTTGTTGGAAATGGCCCTGTATGAGTGGTGCATGAATATTTTTTTTTCAGGCAAGGAACCTAGCTCAACCTTGAGAAGCCAGGCTGCTGTACTCCATGACTCTCCGCTGGCTTTGCTAACCACCTGCCTGGACTATCGGTGAAACACTCAGCACGTCCAGAAGAAAGAGTTTCGTTCTTTCCTCACATTCAAGTAGGTATTCCTTCCAGAAATTAATTAGTAAATAACAATAGTAGAAAGACGAAAGTATTATGATGAGGCACAAGCCCTGGTGACAATGTCTCTCTCTTGCAGATGTGTATGCTGTGTCCCAGCACATTTCCACCTCCCTTGAAGAGCTGCAGGCAACCGATCGCTGTCCAGATTCCCTTAGTGGGAAATAGACTGCAGGTAAGGTTTGAGTGGACAAGAGTTACCTACAGGTTCCTTAAACATTGATCCACAGGCTGAAAAGCCCTAACCATGTGGCCCACACTGCCCTGTACCCATAGGAGAAGGACAGTCCCTTTGCTGGGGCATCAGCAACTGATCCAGGGCTGCCAGCGGCAGTTGCAAAGCCTCTGTGTGCTGCCTCCACACAAACTGGAGGTGAAAAACTCTGATCCAGAGAAGTGGGAAGAAAAATGTACTGGCGTGGAGATGTTGCTCTGTTTCATAATCTCTTCCCCTGAGGATTTGTAACTTCTCCTCAGTCCCCATCTATTTAGCAGTACTACCTGCCATGCCCATAGCCCCTGGCCACAGAGCGGTGATGACCCACCACTCACCAAAGACTCCGCAGATGAGGCTGCCTATGCCTTCTTGGAAAACTGCTCCTGCCAAGCCCTGCACCTCGGGCTGTGGCCGTCCAAGTCTCTCTCTCCAGATTATTGCAAGCAATGTGCTGATAGATGTTTTGATTAGAGCTGCAGCCCCATTATGTAACCCCGTCCAAAAAAAATTACCTGGCAAAAATGGTCCTTCTTAAACCTGAGTCACTTAAAATTCCTTGTTCTGATGACATTCAGTAATTTCTTCTTTTTCACTGGCTCCCCTTGGCAGGACCCAAACCCCAGAGAGGATCAGCAGGCAAAAGGGTTGCCCAAAGCCAGTGATAGCAAGTACAGGTCTCTGCAGCTTTCAGGACTGAAATCCCTTCTCTGCCCAGCACCCGCAGGACTCAGGTGCCCAGGCTTCCAAGGAGATGGTTGCTTTGCAAACCATCACTCTCCCGAGTGGGCACTGTCAGGCAGCTCCCACTGCTCCTGAAGGCACAGACAGAGGCACAAAGCAGGACAAGCCTTATTTTGAGTCCACCTAAAGGAAAGAGGATGCTTTTCTCAGTGGGACAAGAAAATATGAGGTTAAGTGTCTTTTCATCGTCTGGGCAGATCTGGGAGATTTTTATCAACTCTCTTCTTGCTTTAACGCTGTTTAATTTCCTTTTGAAATGTTGATCCAAGGCAACACTGAGGTTTGCTGCTAACTCAGTTGTAATGCCATCTCCCTTGCCCGGGCTCTGTTTTGTAGGGGAGAGGGAATCCCTAGCAATTGTAACTTGATCATTTTACTGAACATGTGATTGCAAATGGGAACCACAGAGCTCTTTAGGGCTCAGAGTAATGAGCACCACAGTCAAGATAGGCACCCCCTGGTCCCAGCTCTTGCTTCAAAGACAAATGGGCTGCTCTCAAAACCATTTGCCCACCCTTCACCTCTGCTACTTATTTCTCAGTGACAAGAGGAAAGATGGTACATTTCAACGGGGGAAAAAAAAACACCAGAGAAATTTCCAAGCTGATTTTTTTTTGTTGTTTACATCTTCTGTTCTGCTTGGCAGTGGTGCCCCGGGGACAAGCAAGGTGAAGGATGAGCTATCCCACTTCTGCCTGTGGGTGGTCGGCAGCACTATATTAAGTTGTGGTGAGCCTGGAGAGTGCAGATTAAACTGGAAATTAGAAAACACAGTGGGGATGTGATGTCCCCCAAGACGGACTCAGCCACAGAGCCAGGAGATGCCAGCTTGGCCAAGCTGGTTCATTCCCAGCTGCTTGTCATGGGGTGCCCCAGGGACTCATGCTGGGGCTCCTGGGCCCAGTGAGCTGAACCTGCAGCAAGGCAGGACAGCTGGGCACTTGAGTGCTCAGCAGCTTTCTCAAAGAACTTGGTCTTACCCCAGCAGATTTTTCCCAGGCTCTTGACTGGGGTGCTCCACATTAGGGGGACAACAACATCTCCACTGCTGGCTGCCAGCTGACCATCCCTGCCTTCTGCACCTGGAGACCAGACTGCCTGTCTCTCCCATGGAGCACGATTTTTAGGCAGGATGATGTCCTGCAGAGTGAAATATTTCTGATTTTGGAATCTATGGGGCTGGAGTATCACATAGGAGAGTGCTGGCAGGCAGCAAGCAAGAGCTGTGATGTTGAAGTCGTAAGGAATACAAGCAGGGGTGCCAGCAGCAGCTCTCCAAGGCTGCACAGCTCTTGCTCAACCTGTGCTCCTACATGGAGGGAGCCTGTTGTCGGGGAAAGATGGTGCAAGTGAGCCAGAAATCTGGACAAACTGGTGTTCTCCCTGAGGCTGGAGAGGGAATCCACACTGAGACAGTGACTGGCAGCATCAGCTCCTCCTGAGCATGGGCTGGAGAAACCCAGATGGGAGGAAGCTGGGCGACCAAGAGCAGTGCTGTGGATTGAATCAGAGCTTACACAGATTGTCTGCTAAACATCAGCCCAGCCCTGTTCTCCCTGAGTGACCCTGAGTCTGCAGAAGACGATGCCCACAGTGACAATGCAATGGCATAGCATGCCAATGCAATGGCATCATAGCATCACAGCATTGAAAGTTGTCAGCAGAGAGCACCAGCCATGGCTGCACGCTCGAAATACAGTGTGCAACCTCACACCTTCCCATCCATGTCCCAACCATATTGCTCCTCAAAATTATGTATTGACAGTGTAAGTGCAGAGCAAAGACAGGAGGGATGCTTCAGCACAGCTGTGCAGGAGGTGCTCTATATCACACTTTATCACTGTAAAGTCTAGAAAAATGTTCTGTAGACTTCTGCTCTCAGTGTTTGGTTTTTCACTTGAGTAAATAGTGAAAAAAAAATCACATATTCCACAAAATATATGGAAAACCCCTCCTGTACAGAGATATCAATGTACTGCCTGCAACATTGAGTGACTTACGTTGTGGGTGAGAGCTCATTGCACTCACTTGGGTGCAGCAAGAAAAGGAAAGTGGGAGGAGGAGGGAAGGTGAGGAGCAACAAGCAAATCTGGGGTGCCCATACTAAGGCAGAGACCTGGCTTTCTGCCCTTGGGGCCAGTGTGGGAACAGTGGGTTCCTGCCTCCCCTTGGCTCTCAGCTCAGGCTGCTGCCTTGCTAGGAGTGCACGGAGCAGAGCGGGGAAGGGAGTCAAAGAGCTGTCAGATGTTGTTAGCAGTGTGACATCTCTTAATAAGGCCCATCTGGTTGGAAAGC
This sequence comes from Apaloderma vittatum, assembly GCF_000703405.1. Classification (NCBI taxonomy): domain Eukaryota; kingdom Metazoa; phylum Chordata; class Aves; order Trogoniformes; family Trogonidae; genus Apaloderma; species Apaloderma vittatum. The sequence goes on along the minus strand of NW_009706849.1, from coordinate 2,019 downwards.
AGTGAATCCGGCAGGATTTCTGCAGACCTGATGGAGAATGCTTTTGCCAAGGTTTTACAATCAGCATTAATAAACATGCCAGGGCAGCATTTGGCACCACAAGCTCAAACTTCCTAGGCTGAGTCTGAGAAAAAACAGAATTACAGCAAAAATCCTTGCTGCACAGCAGAGCTCATTATGCAGAGCAACTCACTCCAACTTCTGGGATGTGTGGATCCCACACAGCCTGCAAAATTCCACCCAGCTGCAGGTCACTTCTGATGCAGCAGCTGGTTCCCATGGATGCCCCATCTCACTGGGAGTATGCACACAGATCCTGCATCATTAACCAAAGGGCTGGTTGGCCTGCCCAGAATTTCCACCAGCCTTTCATCCACAAAGAGCCACCAGACCTTTAGGCAAATCTCCATCCTTCTCATCCTGCATCGCTGCACCACAAGGGACACAGGTGTTTGAGCGATGTGATAACCATGGAGTACAAAGCCCTGTCTTCCAGGAAGAGGGACTGAGGGGAGACTGTGGGAATCAAACCCACTGTGACAAACCCATGTCTCGCCCGAAGACAGCATGATATGCAGGCAACAGGCACTTTTAAAGCAGGATGGCACTGCATAGAAAGTGTCTGGGAGGGAAGAGCTGGACCTGTAGGTGTGTAAAAGTGGCAGAAAAAGCCCATGTGATTTAGAGAAATGCTGCATTCAGGCATGATGAAAGGGTAGAGCTGAATTGAGTCGTTATCAATGAATCACAGGGCTTTAGGCAACACACTAGTGGATGTTTAAACTACTCTGTAAAGCCTGGCTTGGTTCTGGCAGATATTTGGTCATTGCAGGAATGGGCTCTGCTGCCCATTCCCAGGCTTCTCCCAGCAGAGCTGGGGTAACAGCACGGGGCAGAGTGGGGAACCGAGAGCTGCAGTGCCTTTGGGGCATCCCATGCACTCCTGTCCCTGAAGTGGGTGCCTGAGGCTGGAGCACTGGAGCACATGGTCCCAGCTTGGCATGCTGGCATGAACTGAGTTTTGCTGGGACAGCCCGACCCCGGGCACTGTGGAGCTGCTGGGGAAGCATGGCGGAGGCTGCTGCTGTGTGGGATCAGAAGGAACTGGAGGATCTGCATTTGCTGCTGTCTTCTCTGCTCCCAGCTGTGCCCACTAGACCTCCAGTCTTGGCATGCTGCAGTGGTGCTTGTGGCATGAGGAAGGTCAGGAGCAGTGAGGATGGGGTGGTATGAGACACTGGCACCTCCAGTCACCCCTCTGCTCCTGCCCACACCCAACTAGGGGCTGGGGGCTTGGCTGCCCCACCTCCTGGACCCTGCAAAGCCCAGAATCGTCCCTCGGATGCTTTGGAATCTATTATGTAAATAGGATTGAATTAACCTCATTAGAAACCCATTAGGCTGAGTGGTCTGGAGTGCCAGGCTGCAGGGGACACCAAATCTCCCTGTGGCGGGCTTCACCGGGCTGCTGGTAGGGACAGGGTCCCCCCTAATCAAACTAACTTGAAGACACTGATCCTGTGCATCCCTACAGATGCCCTTGATGTTATTCCCACAGCTGATCCAGACCAGGCTCCTGCTGTGGCTCATCTGCACACATTCCCAAGGGTTGTGGTGCTGGGTTGTAAGCTGCTCCCCAAAGCCTGGCCCATTGGCCCCAAGTGCTGGCTGAAGCACTCCTTGCTGTGAGCAATAAGAATTGCTTTAAGTATATACTTCCTTAAATCCCTTGAACTCCTGAATTAAAATAAGGATGTGGGATTTAACCTGGAAGGTTTTGAAGCAGATATTTTTGTTATACATCATCATGCATGTCATGAGTTTAAAATATTTAGAATGGCTGTATAAATCGCCATTTGATCACCTTTTCTCAGCTGGCACCTACTTGCCTCTATCTCACAGCTGCCATGGCACAGGGAAATGCATGTCGCACTCAGGAATCTGCAGTTTTACCTTCAGTTACTTTCTGTGTTTCCATAAGGGATGCTGTCACAAGCCTTTTTTCAGAGGAGAGGAGAG
>NW_009706848.1:493-736 GCF_000703405.1 Apaloderma vittatum | reverse complement strand
TGGCAGGGTCCCCCTGCTGGGGAAGGCGGGTGCAGGGTCTTCCCATCCGCTGGCTGCCATCACAGCCCTGACCTCGTTTCTCTTCGGCTTCTCCACGCCTTTAATACACCCCAGCCAGATGGCTGAGAGCCAGGGAAGTTGGGGACAGCAGAGGGGGGAGACGGACGGACAGTGCCTCAGCGGCCACAGTCCCCCGCTCTCCACGCCCAGTGACAGCCCTGGTGGGTGCCACATGTCCCTGGG
>NW_009706848.1:0-268 GCF_000703405.1 Apaloderma vittatum | reverse complement strand
CCCATCGTGGCCACCGAGGGCGGGGGGCACACGGGCACATGCAGCCCATGCCACGCAGCGGGAGCAGCAGAGGATTTGCAGGATTAAGGTTTTGCCTTTTTCGTTGTTGTTGTTGTTGCGGTTGCAATCCTGTTTTAAGAAGAAGAAACAAAACAGCAGCCTGGGCTGTGACGCCCGTGAGCCTGGATGGAATAAACGGAGCAGCTTCACCCCCTGCTCAGCTCCCCAGCCTGGGGAGGGGCTCGCTTCCCGCCGGGGTCCCAACACC
>NW_009706847.1:0-328 GCF_000703405.1 Apaloderma vittatum | reverse complement strand
CCAAATTTCTCTTCCGACGAAGGAGATTTATAAAGGTGACATCGGAATTTTAAAGATAAACGATTGCACGGAGGGAAAAGCATGCGGTTGATTTACTCGGGATTTTGGAAGGATAAAAGGATTCGCACCCACTCAACTACCCCCCCACACCCCCCCAAAACCGGGTCGGGGCTGGGTGCTCCCTTCGCTTGGGACTCGATTCCTCCTCCCCGGCTTAGTTTTAAGTTTCTCGGGGGGAAATTTCTCGGGGGGAAATCCCGCGCCTGTTTTCCGAGGCAGCTCTCCTTCTTCTTCTTCTTCTTCCCCTTCCCTGGTTTGTTTTCTCCCC
>NW_009706846.1:0-392 GCF_000703405.1 Apaloderma vittatum | reverse complement strand
GAGGAGGCTCCTTCCAGTGCCTGAAGCCGAGGAGGGGCTATTCACAAGGGGTTATAGCGGCAGAATGAGGGGCAATGGTTTTAAACGAGCAGGGTAGAGTTAGATTAGACGTTCGGAAGAAATTCTTTACTCTGAGGGTGATAAAACACCAGCACAGTTGCCCAGAGAGGTGGCAGAAGCCCCATCCCTGGAGACATTCAAGGTGAGGCTTGATGGGGCTCTGAGCGACTTGGTGTAGTTAAAGATGTCCCTGCTCACTGCAGAGAAATTGGACTAGATGACCATTTTTGGACATGCTCCAGCATCAAAATGTCCTTCTTATACTGGTATGACCAAAACTGAACACAGTACTCAAGCCAGGGCCTCTCCAGTACTGAGTAGAGGAGCACAGG
>NW_009706845.1:92789-95845 GCF_000703405.1 Apaloderma vittatum | reverse complement strand
GCCCCAGCCGCTCGGCTTCATTAAAGGGTTTGTGTTTGATGAACACGCTGTGGGCTCTTTTCATGTCCTGGCCTCCATCCGGGCTATTTTTAAACGCCGGGTTCAAGGGCCGCGCCTGGGCAGAGCTGCCGCCGGGATCGCCGTGCCCTGCTCAGCTGAGAGCGAGAGCAACTCGCAGAGCGTCTGAGCTCAGAGCGCGCTCGGTATCGATGCAGCTCGAGAAATCCTCCCCAGGTAGATTAAGAAAAAACTCACCCAAATTAAAAAAGAACCCAAAAAACCCAACGGTGAGTGCTGTGCCAACTGACGGAAAGCCTCGGGGCAGACAAGCGAAAGGTAGATTCCTGCCTGCTCGGGCATGGGGAGCTTTGGCGAGCCAAGATTTTGCTGCCTCTGGGCTCGTTTTGTGGCACTTGATGAGTTTTTTATATCGTTTGTGCCGGTTTGTGCGGTAGCTTAGGGCAGCATTCCCTTGTGCATGTTCCCCATGAGCACCACGTTCCTCCTTGGGGGAGGAGGGACCAGAAACCTGCTTTCCTTCCTTGCTCCCCAGTCTCAAACATCCCTTTCGAGAACAAGAAGAGGGGCAGGGCACTCCGTGCTCCTGCCAGAGTGAAGACAGTCCTGCCTTGTGGCCAGGAAAAGCAGAATTACTTTGTCTGTGCCTCTCTGCTCCCTCCCAGATCACTCTTCCCCCAGCAAAGCTTTTGCTGGGTTCTGGCTACGCCAGGCTCTGTGCCAGCTGCTTTTTAGCTTGTGGCTCTCTGGACCAAAAAAAATAAATAAATAAAACCATGCCAGGAGCACAGGTTGAAGTCTTGGGTCCAGCCAGGCTGGGAGCAAGCTGAGCCTCAGGCTGTGCCCAAAGTTTCCCTGGGGCTAGAGAGATCTTGGAAGTGCTCTGTGCCTGCATGCATGTCAAATGACCCCAGGAGGAAACCAAAGGGTTATTTAAGTGAGTAGATTATCAGAGCACCCACAAATCTCTTTATCTGTATGGTAGAGGCAAGTGATAAAAGGTTGCATTTTAAAATTTTCTCAAAAAAGAGAATCTCTGCTGCTGTCATTGTTTGAGGAAGCCTGTGGAATCTGGCAAGAAAAAACTCCTCTGGGCTAGACCAGCTCAATTCTTTGTAAAGACTTAGACAATTTCTCAAGTCCTGAAAGCTGCTGCTTCTCATCCTGTGCACCAAAACTGAGTGGCAGCTTACAACATACTTGCTGGTACAAAGAAATGTGCCAGTAACTCAAATGGTGGCATTTCCTAACTTCGGAGTGCTCTGTGTGCAGCCTGAATTGATGCCACTGCCTTCTCCACACCTGCTAAGACACTAGATAGGAAGCAAATTCTAAACGGCAGCGTGGGAAATTGGTTTTATTTGTAAAAGCAACTTGTTACGAGCCAATAAAATGGTCTCAAAACCTTGTGTGTGGCAATGCTGCCAAGACAGTTCTGCAAAACCCAATCATTTCTTACAGTGAACCCTTCCCTCATCTTTTACTGAGGAGTTCCTTTCACAACTGAATGAAACTCCTTCCACACAGGCTTCCTAAATCTGATAGTCACGGCTCAAAAAGCTGACAATTTTCAGCGTAAGGTGTACGGAGGACTCATTTGAATCATATACAGGAATCTCACCAGGTACGACATACATTTTTAGAGTCAGGCTTCCCCTTATTTTCTTTAAGCAAACACACGCCGCACGCTTCAGAAAAGCTGAAATAAAATATCCAGTCACTCCTTGCTGGCTCCCCTGGCAATTTTGAACAGCTTGTGTCAAGATTTCTGCAAGTCCTTTTCGGGGGAGGCTGAAAATAGCGAGCCACCTGGCTGTGTAAAACGCTTCTCCCCCAGTAAATCTGGTAGAAACAGTAAATTGGGATGATTTGCCGGATCCTGCGGGCAGGAGGGCTGTGCTGCCCCGGGCGGTGGAAAAGCATCGCGGTACGCCCAGCTACCCACTGCACGTCAGATGACAGAGCGCCTAGTTAAACACGGCAAATGACGTCTTGAGCAGGAAAAAGAAAACAGCAATAACTGTTAGAGACCAGCAGCTGGTAAATCTATACGTAGGAAAACAAATAACCACGAGCTTTGATTGTTCGAGTTCACAGCGGAGATTACTTACCTTGGCAGATACATATTCAAGACATACGGCTTGTAATTCCTTAGCTGGTGCTAAGCAAAACCATGTGTTCTTCTAAAACAAGGGGAAAGTTTAACTCCAATGCTGTGCAAACACAGAACCGTGGGCATAACTCGCGCTCTTAGCAAAACTGAACCGAAAAGGGTCAGGCAGAAGGGTCCCAGCGAGGAGAAGAGGAAACATTGAGCAGCAGCTTGGAAGAGAAGAAAAGGTGGGTTACCGACGCACGCCAGCGATGGAGAGAATGCGTCCCCATGACCAGATACCCACATCTACTAAAAATAGTTGTAAAGCTGCTGCAACGGCTGCTTATCCCCCCAAAAGGCCTCGATTCTGGTTCATTTCCCACCGGTGGTTTCTAGGGGGTGCTGCTGAAAGCTTAAACAGAACCATTGTTTGGCAAGCCTGTCCTCATTAGAAGGGAAGGCAGTCAAAAACTAAATAAAAGCACACAGAAAAGAAAGAGGTTGGGGAAACATGGGCAGCGTGTTGAACCCTGGGCTGTGCTCGCCACCAGGTGCTGCTCTGCCTTGGCAGCAGCTCCACGGGCATGGTGTCAGAGCCGGCAGCTGCCAGAGGGACGTGGAAAACGCTCCCAAGATTAACGATGCGCCCGTCATCATCGTAAATTAGCAGAAGCCAAGCTGAAGCGCCAGCAAAGAGGAGAAGTTAAAAACAGAAAAAAAGCTAAACAGTTTTCTATCACTCGCATTGCAAACAGATGTCCCCCCACCGCTGGACCAGGGAGCCCCAGCCAAGGAGGTGAAATCACACTTCTCAAGGGAAGTTTAGAAATAAGTCTTTTGCTCCAAGGTGAAGCAGAGGAGCATGGGCTTGGCAGGCAAAGGCAGCGTGTACGAAGGGGCTGTGTTGAGAAAGGGGAGCGATGAGGAGCCTGGAAGCGGTTCA
>NW_009706845.1:63635-92760 GCF_000703405.1 Apaloderma vittatum | reverse complement strand
AAGAAAACAAAAAGAGAGGAAAAAGTGTTTACAGAAGAGGTGTAGCAACGACTCGACAGAGAGGAGAGGGTCCCTGGCAGCTATTTCTGGTCAGAGAAACGTGAGCAGGATCAAAGCGGCGCTTCGGGAGGCTCTGCTCCTTTTCAAACTACTTTGAATGAACTACCCAGGGCGACAGGGGTAAACTCTCCAAACAGGGACCTCGTAACGCAGCCGTGCTATTTAAAGAAGGGTCAGCATCAGGATAAATATAGCACCCGCTAGTAATTGTCCGAGAAGTCGCTTCAGACTCACGAGAGAATACGTACAGCGAGCTCCAGCAGAGTGCAGATATTCTGCTGCCACAACGGGAGCTCCCAAAGCAATCTCCCAGAAACCCGCCCCGGTGGGAAACCAGTCCGGCCGAAACGCTTCACGTCGCTCCGGTCCCGCTGCCTCTCCCAGCAGACACGACGCCAAGAGCGAGGCCGCGTGCCGTCGTTAAAAACAGTTTCACAGGAGATGGGGTGACAACCCCAAGGACCTGGACAAAGTCCAGGCTATTTAATTGCTTTCTGTCTCCCTGAATTCCTCCGGCGCTTCCCTTTGGGCGTGCTGGCTTCTGCTTCCTGCCCTGAATCCCAGCACGGCGCAGCCGGAGCTGGATCCCGCCCCCGCCGGGCTTGGAGCTGAGAGAGCCTGCTAGAAGATGCTGGCTTGATTGAAAACTCATTGTTTTCCAGTCCTGCGAGGAAACCGCATCTGCAGCTCCTGCAGAAGAGCTGCCGCTCCCCCGGGGCCGGGGTCTGCCTCGTGGCTCTGCTCCTCACAGCCCAGCTCGCCGACAACAAGAAGGGAAAGCCCCCCGCCCCGAGCCTGCAGAAAAGGGAGGAAGATGAGGCTTTTTGTCTTCCACGAGAAGATCGCCTGCAACGACACAAGGCGTGTGATGCTGGCACAGGGGTGATCGGTGAAGAAAGGACCAGAATAGCTCCATCAAAGCCCTAGCAAACCCCGCCGGCCGTGGCTGTGTCACTGTCAAGCTGAAATCGAAGAAAATCTTCCCAGTTTTCTTCCTGCTCAATGTCAAATCTGTGGCCCTGCCCATAGGTGAAATAATCCTCAAGCCCACAGCACCGAGGGCAGCAGGTGCTGGCCCAGCTTGGGCAGGAGCTGCTTAGGTGCGATTATAAACCAAAAATCATGCCGGCTTCCCCTCATTTCACAGTCAGTCTGCTCTGGAGAAGTCCACGGCGATTGCTAATTAGTGATATTACAGCACAAGAAACAAGAGACTACTTAGCAACCAGCAGGAAAGACTTTCAATCGGACTCTAAAACTACAGGCGTTTATTTTTTTGGTCTATTTGCTTCAGTGAATAACACCTGCTGTTAAATGTTAAGTAAAATCTTCCCTTTAAATAAATCCTCTCCCACCGGAGAAGGAGGACAATAGAGGAGGGAAGATACAAGCCCAGGAATAAATCCTGTATTTTGCTCCAAGCCACAGGAAACACATTTGCCCTTTCCTGCTCGCGTAGCGAGGATGAAATAGGAAGCCCATGAATTATGAGTGAGGGTCTCGCGTTTCACAGAGAGCTGATCTCCCTGACCAGAGGGAGGGATCTATCCGTCAGAGAGGGGTCAGCCACCAAGGTGAAATTCTCCGCATGGGGGCAAACTGTCAAGATGTCGAATGGGGTGAGGATGCCCCGGGCATGTGGGGAGGAGAGCTTGAAAGCAAAAACCTCTCCAACAGGAACTGGTCAAACCCCGAGGGCGAGCGCAGCAGGGGTGGGCGAAGGGACGGCGCTGGAGGGTGGGTTGGAAGCCCCCGTGAGTCAACTGAGAAAAGGTAAAAGCAGAAAAAGTCATTGCCCTGCTGGTGTTGTTTTCCGCTGTAAAAACAATGCTCTGAAAGTGCTTCTTCCCCTCTGATAACAAAGGGAAGTGTTACACGAGGATTTCCATTCCTATCTAGGGAGCTCCTAGGCAGGGTGGCCTTGCCCCCGGCAGGACAAGCTGCCTCTCTAAGGTCCTCCTCCTTCAGGAGTAAAACCATTTTTTAAAAAAAAGCAGCTTTTACTCAGTATAGCTTCCACAGTTGTTTGTGGCGGTGTTCTTCTCTTCAACCCGACGTAACAGCAGGAACACCCATCTCCTCTAACAGGACCCTGTGTGACTTGGGCTCCGGGTCTTTCCGTGAGGTGAGCAGCCGAGAGCTGCAAACTCATCTCAGAAAGTCGTTGATACTGGAACAAACTCCCCACTGGTGCTGAAGTGCCCCACGGCAGCCTTGCACCAGAAATTGAAATATTCATCACGACAGGCACCCCGAGGCACTGCTGTCACCAGCGTGGCAGGGGCTGGGACACGACATCTGCGTTCTCTGGACCACAGCTTCTTGGCAGCAGCCGAGGGGTGTCCAGGTGTCGCACCCTGAGCCTCCCTGCAACCCTATTTGGGTGCTCCGAGCAAGCCAACAGAGACCATCTGCTACTGTCTGCTCAGTGTTTTAAATCCCAGCACTGCTGATACCGTTTTTCGAGGCGGCTCGGCGGAGATACGTGCCCTGAGCTCCCCATGTCTGCAGAAAAGTTCGTTTCAGAACAAATCCAGCCGTATTCGTGGACCTTGGAGGAGCCCCAAGGAAACATTTTGTTATCCAAGGAGATACCTGTGCTGGGTCCTGTCCTTCCGCATCTGAGGGCTTTGCCATCACGTGGTGGAGGGATCTTCTCTCACATCAGGGAAATCTTGACACACTCAACTCACGCTAAATTACTGCAAGTTGCCTTTGGTTTAAAACGGAAGGGAATTGGCCAATGCCCGTATTTCATAGAATCATAGAATGGCCTAGGCTGGAAGGGACTTTAGAGATCATTTTAATCCAGCCTCCCTGCTGCCAGGGACACCACCTTTTGACTAGAGTAGGCAACACACAGGGACAAAACAGGAATCAAACCCGTGACCTTGGTGTTAGAAGCGCCACACTCAACTGACTGAGCACAGATGCAAATAGACCATATAATGGAAAAGGAGAGAGAAACAAGAAATGCTGGAGAGAGCCTGAAGCAGGCAGTTCCTGCGTGAGATCAGTCAAACATTAAAGAAATCTCTTTTTCCTTTCATTTCTGGGTTAGGTGGACTGCAAGCAGGGAAGGCCATCAGAATCGCAGAGCACAGCGATTCTGTGTTCTGTATAATAAGAATATAAGCTGATGTAAAATAAGAGATTTGACCAGCATAACTGAGCTCATTTGCTGAAAAAAAACCCTCAAAAGCCAAAACAATGTCCTAAGACAGAAAAGGATGAAAGAATGCAATGGAAAATAAACCTTCTGAGTTTAAACCTAACATACTGCCTCCTCTCTTTGATAGAAGACACCTTAAAGAAGTCTTCTGTGGACAGAAAAAGGCTTCAAAAAAAAAAAAAAGCAAGCAAGCATAACCCTAGGGTATTAAATATGTATTTTTTCTCCCCTCCCTGCTTTTCAACCAGAAAACCAAACAAATTAGTACCAAAATAACCTCCACAAATCACCAAAAAAAATTATCAAAACTATCAGACAAGGGAATTATCATCCCAGCTGGTAGTGCATTCCCCAGAACATCCATTGTGGAGACCCTTTCAGAGCAGGGAACAATCCAAACTGGAGCAGACAGCCTTGAACGACGCTTTGTAAAAAAGCTTAATTGCAATCAGATTGAGGCGATGCCAGAGCCCTACCGACAATGGGCCGGCAGAGAGCAGGAGTTAAGTGGTGGTGCAACACCAATAATACTGCTTTGATTTGCATAACACTGCCCAACTGTAAGTTTGTGCAAGAGAAAAGCGCGCGACTTGGTGAGATTAGCCCCGTTAATACGCTTTACTAACACAGTCCCGAGGAGAGAAGTGCGGCGCAAAGGTTTGGACGTCGGCGCAGCTGAGTCGTGCTCAAAACAGCTTTTTCTTGGGTTACTGCCTGCCAAAGGGTCATCCAGTGAGGAGGCAAGGGGGAATCACGGGTTGTACCTACTCCTAGGTACTACAGAGGCTTGGATGCTAATGAAAATTGGAAAAAACTTATTTTCCACCCACTCTAGCACATCTCTATCGTCAGTAAATCCTCTGATAACTGCAGCTACGTGGTTGTATGCCATGATGCTGCACGCAAGAGGCTCCCAAGATAGCAAAGCTAGAAAGCATGACAAATTTCACTAAGTCAGTAGTAAAATCCAAAGGCAGCGGAAGCCCGACGGGGCTGCGGATTGCCCGGCATCACGCGGCAGCACAGTCCAAATCCTTCAAATCCCGAAAACCCACTGGGTGTAAACTGGGAACCAGAACAGGCTGGTGGGGAGATGGCTCTCCCAGGTGGTTCCCAGGGAAGCAGCTGCCCTCTAGAGGGAGTAGGATCTGGGTTAATTGAGATTTCTGATGGAAATGCAGAAAATAGGCTTCCTCCCAGGGACCGGCAACTGCTTTGGGTTGTTGGGAAATGCAGAGCTGTGATGGGCAGCATGTCCCCTCTCCTCCTTGCCCACCACCTGCCTCGCAGGGAGAGGACCTGCTCAGAAAGCTCATTTGCAAGAACTGCTCTAAATCTGTGCATCAAAAACCGCATCTTAAAGACGTTACCAACAACAGCAATGTTAACGCCCGCTAGGTATTATGAGTTGGGTATCACTCTACTGAAGGATTTCTTTCCAGTATATGTACGCTACGGTTTTGTCTAGTTTTCTATTATTCAGCCCACGTGGGCTTTTACCACTTCCCTCGGGAGTCTCCACCGAAGCCTAATAGTCCACATTGTTAGAAAACGTTTCCTGATATTCAGCTGCTTCTTCCTTCTATTCATGCGCAGCAGAATTGCAAGCTCCTGCCTGGTTGCGCCTTCAATTGTTTTAGGTGCCCCGGGCTCCGTTCAAACTCTGATTTTACTTTTTTTTTGCCATCGGAACGCAGGCTGCATTCAATGGCTTCTCATGTCCTTTGAGTTTGTTTTGTTGAAAATGAGTATCTCCACTGCTGTGCTCCGAGATGCTGTCCCTGCTACTGCGTGGGGAAGTCAGTCAGCGCTGGCCCGCGCCATCTGTTGTTCTCTGCTCACTTCGTTAACCGCTCTGCTGTGGCTCTTCCCGGCATCACAGCTCTTCATCCTTCCCAACTCGCTTGGTGAAACTCAAGTTTCCTGCAGTGAATCATCAGCACTTACCACTGCCACATTATGCTCTAACTACAGAGTAATACGTGGGGTAGCTCCTGCTGACACTGCTCACACAGGGCTATCTTCTCTAAGAAAACCCAGCTCTTCACCAGAATAAAAGCCTTTGGTGGGCTATCACTGGGATTAGGAAAAATAATAAACCGATTCTGCACCGTCGCTCAGTTCTAGAGTCGGGCTGGCTGGAAAACACCTGCTCCGTTTTCCAGGGGATAGGATTTCAGCACACCCGGTGCCTCTTGTCAAAACAGGGGTGTACGTTACCGCGTGTTTTCGTTAAAGCAGGGACTCTGAAGCCTGCAGAACCGCAAAACGGTCCCTTTGAGCTGGGCAAAGAGAATTGACCGACCCAGACCCCACAGCAAATTCGGATGGAGCGAGTTTCCGAACTCGTTCTGGAGGAGAGGATAACCAGGTGTTTCTGTCCTGCCTGAGTAACTCCTGGATGCAGTTTCTGAAGGGAGGTGTTATGGTCTAGATCACGCTGTGCAAAACTGGAACTTGTTCCACCTTATGGGGAAATGAATAACGAGTGGGGAGTCTGCAAAGCAAATCCCTTCCCCGTCGACAAGAAAAGTTAAAGGCTCTGAAGCTACTGAAACACACTTGGGAGAGCCCAATTACACTACTGCAAAACATGGAAAGCAAAGGGAGAGCCGTGCCTCGAGACTCTGTGCAAGGGACTGACATTCTCTCAGCTTACTAGTGATGCCACACAGCAAAGAAAAGCAAAAGTTTAGAAAAAAACTCACGTGTTTTGGTGGAATATTCAGGTTAATCGGTTAATCCAGGCCTTACCCGACAGCCTGTATTTGTGTTTTAGCAGACTGTGTTCCCTAGAAAACTGTCAGCACGGAGAGCAGCGGTGACTTTCTGGACACTCAATCCAATGATGCTGCCGCAAGCAGCATTCCCCCCCCTCCCAGAAAAAAAGCTTCTATTTGACTAAACACTAGGAGAAGAAATATCCTACCATTTATTAGCAAAAAGTCCTGTTGGACTGGAAAGTTTTCAGATGAAGGCTTCTTCAAATTGCAAGGATACCGATTCAAATGGGCACCAGCTTTTAAAATGATTTAAAAAGGTCCTTCTAAATGCATATCTAAAAAAAGAAAAAAACAAACAACCACAAGACAACAGGATGAAGCCTTGCATTTTCATTTGATTCCAAAGTGATTTTTAAATGTTTTTGCTATAAAGCCCATCAAAAAGGATGGCAAACAGAAGCACCGACAAATCACCAAGCATTAGTGAACGCTGGCGCATTAGTGAGAGCTCCCGAAGGCTTCTGTTACATCTACTGAGGAATTTTCCTCCAAGATCTTTTCCAGCAGAGACTGTGGTTGCTGTAAAGTGACTTTTTTTTTTCCTCCAGTAAGAAATCCGTAGTACTGATTTTTTTTTTCCTTTAGATCTCCCAAGGAACGTCTAAATGAAATACTCCATTCTAACAGCATTGAACCTGTTGGTTTCATCATCTAAATGTTTCCTTTGGGGTCACCCAGACCTTAACCTTATTCCACAGGAGCCAACATTTCTAAATACAGCTGAGTTTGTAAGATCGAGGGGTAGGTATTTTGGCAACGTGGGATTATCCCCTTCCCCTATATATATATATATATACACATACATATTCTAGCAACTTTTAAAACACAATTTTGATTTGGTGTCTGCTCTTTGGCTCCTTTTGAGGGCCAGTAAGCGCCCTGAAAGAGGAATCTTGACACAATGAAGCATCAATTGCCTGAAAAGAGTCAGTACATTTGACAGCAGAAGAATTAAATGTTAATCATCCGGAAATGCAAGATGTTAGACTTCCTGGCAAGATTTTTCCTTAAATTCAGATATTTCTGTCTGGCTGAAATCCATGGAAATTTCATATGCCAGCCTGAAAGCTACGAGACCCCTGACACAGCAGACAACCAAAAACACAACGGGAGAATCGCATCGGTAGGGTTTCTATGCACAAGCATAAAATCCGAGCACTGCAAACAGGGGGTAAAAGCTTTGCTTAAACGTGTTATGCCTTCTCAGCAGCCGTGGTTTCCAATAAGACAACAGTCCGGTTTCCCTTGTTTTCCAAAATAATGAGAGATTATTGATGTGCTGCCAATGTTTTAACAAGGAGAGCTCGCTAACTCCCACCCTGCCCCAAGTCTAAGACGAACACCATGGGATCAGGGTGGGGACAGCGAGCGAGTTGTGCAGAGAGGAGAGATGAAGAGTCTGTTCATTGTTTTTCCATTTTAAAGAAAACACTTGTCTGTAACTATAACCCAGAAGACAGGCAGCCACCTCCTCTTTTTGTGTGTTTAGCAAATAAACCCACGTTAAGGGTACTTTGTTGGAAACGTTTGTACTTTATTTATCTAAAAAACTCACAGAGTACATTGATAGCACAGCACTTGGCCTCTCTGAACCGGGTGCGGAGAAGGGTGAAGACGTATGTGTGTTGCTTTGTGAAATGCACCTTGGAGGGGAGCAGGAGTCTACTGCCCTGGGCATGTTTTTTTCCTTTTTAAAACGTTTTTATGTCCCATAGGGGAAGAGGTTGGGGGGTTTTTTATGTTCTCTCAAGGCTGGAGAGTAGAATCATAGGTCAGCCTGGAAGTTCTACTTGTCCCAGCTTCCAGTTTTGGCTATAGCTAGTAGAAAACAATTGCCTTTAAAAGAAAAAGTGCTCAGAGTAACCAGTGACTGAATAACCTGCTCACCGGAGTTGCTTTTGAATTCCATGGCAACCGTGGATGGATATGAAGTTGAAACCACCAAGGTTGTTTAGAAGGACAAAGAAACAATCCCCAGTCTCCTGTTAGGTTAGAGATAGCATTATAAGGAGGAGTTCCTGAGAACCCTTGAAGTTCACAACAGCTGAAGACTTTTGTTATGAGCATTTAATTAAACCAATAACTCCAAGCAAGCACCCCAGACAGAGGCACGGCTGCCTCGTTCAAGTTCAACAGCATCAAAGTTGCACATTTGTCACTGAATACTGTAGGGAACCTGGAAGTTTGGCTTTGTTTTAAGATTTCTGCTCTAATTAATCTTTAAGGAGTCACCAGCCTCCTCTCCAATGGGCTTGCCTAGGGAGAGGTAGTTCTGAAGGTTAAAACTCAAGATGCTAATCTGCAAGGGGCTTCCCTGCCCTCATTTCAATCTGTATCACTACACTGAATTTCAAACCATCCAAACCACGCTTCTTTTCCCTAACAAGGGTGGTTTCAAATGCAGAGGTCTTGTTTAATCGGTCCCCACCAAGAAAGCACTCCGAGTCACACAAGAATGGGCCCCCGGGGTGTGAAAAGCAGCCGCATTATAGCCCGGGGAGCAGGATTTCCATGCAACCAGCCTGAAAACGCCCACAAAGGCCAAAGCTGGTTTCTGGTAGGTGGGTTTACTGGCGATACTGGTGGATTTTGCATCCTGAGCCTCCTGCCACCCCCCACATTCGAACAGGAGCGGCGGTGACGGCCGGTGTCCCTGGCCATCCCTGCACAGCTCACCCAGACTCTCCATCACCCTTAACAGCTTAAAAAAAAGGGAAGAGGGACCTTTGGCTAGTGGGAGCAGGAAACATCTGCACCTTCGCCGTTTTCAATCCAAATCCACGCTTGTGTTTTCGGAGGTTTTAATTCGACGGCGAGCTCTGAGAGGGTGAGGTTTTGCTGCCTGGAGTTGGGCTGTTACGTGAGATATTCAGGAAGTTATTTGCATCGACTGGATAAAAGCCTGTGGCAGAGCTGCAGAAGCGAGTCAGAGACCCGCTGTCATCGGCCACCAGCCCGAGGAATAACATTCGTTCCAGCTTCACAATGAGTTGTTTACTGGCCTTGGCTGCCTGTGGGAACGGCCAAGAAGAGCAGAGGAAAAGGAGAGACAGACACAATGCGAGCGAGACACGTTAGGCGGGAGGCTGGGCTTTAAAAGCGGACTCGGGATTTCGAACCTATGGAACTGGAGAAGGCTGAAAAAAAAGAAATAAAAGGGCACCGTGGCGCAAACCGGCTGAGGCAAACAAGCCGTCTGCTGCCAGAAGATCCTCTTCCCTAGCTGAAGGGCTGATATTAAAGGTAAGAGAGAAAAATAAGAAGCTTTTAGCTAGCGGCTCTGCTGGAAGGCAGCAGCAGCTCTCTGGGTGAGCTACACGGGCAAAAAAGCGGCGGCGCTTCCCTGGATTATTTGTAATTACGTCCCTGTACAACGTTGGAAAGCCTACAGGTTTTCCAGGAGGAAACCAGGGCGTTCAGAGCAAACTGCTGGGGGGGATGAGAGCCCAGACTGTCACAGTCAGCTCCTTTGAAAAGTTTAAAGAAAACCCCACTCGAACAAACCCCAACCTAAAAAAACCAACCCCTTTCTGTTTAGGAAGCTGTCTTATTTTTACAGCCTGCTTTGCCTTGCAGCTCTCTAGCCTTCCCCACTCCCAGCTCCCCCCTCTCCTCCTCGCTTTTTGTTTTTTTTTTCCTTTTAATTGGAAGGAAAAACAATCCTGGCCGTGCAAAGGAAAAAAAAAATAAAAATCTGAGATTTAACCAGCTTTTCCCCTGCTCGTTACCATCCCCGGCGCAGAGGGCTTGTGCCCACCAGCTAATTATTGCTCAGGAAATCCGCGTTACCCATCGTCGCGTTGTCCTCAAAGCCGCCAGTTCGGGGCTGGGATCTGCAAATAGAGCCCCGCGAGAGGGACCCGGCGCGGGGCGGGTTCAAGGCGTTAATAACACGTCCCTGCCCAATGGAAAACGTTTCCATTCGAGAACCCCCAAGAGTCGCCCCTGCCCACAGACCCTGCCCAGACATCGGGCCCATTCTCGCGTCCCCTTTTTCCCCGAGACACGATGGCCGCGGCGCTCAGCGGGTTTTGTTTCCTCTCCGAACAAAGGAAGGCAGGAGGCTTGGCGGCCGCTCGAGGTTTTAAAAGATGAGCGAGTCAACTTTTAGGAAAGGCGAGCACGCAGCTATTCCGGCGCAAGAGAAGAAAGGATCCATGGGGGCTGTCAGGGTGGGATCGGGCTGAAGCCCACCGAGCCGGGGGCAGGAGCTCAGCCCCAGCCGCTCCGCCGGGGTAAGTTGCTATTTCCTCCCTTTCTAACCCGACAGAGAAGCGCCCAGATTTCACGTCAGCTCGGAAAACCCAAAAAGGATGGTGGCGGTTTCTGCAATCCGAAGGCTCTGACCAGTCTGTGGGATAAAACCAGCCGGGGATGGGCTCGAGTCGTACATTTCAATGGAGATTAGTGATGTTTTTTTCAGATCTCATTCCTCTTCCTTGAGCTGTGCTATGGCCGGGATGGGAGAGGGGAATGTTTCTGTTCAAAGTGAGAAAGACGATCTCCCAAGTTTTCGGAAAGTAATTACCGGAGCGAGCTACTCCTCCGAACTGGAAATAATTCACATCATAATTCTTATTATGTCACTGTGGATGACAAGTTAAGGACTTTTCCACCCCTGTTGTTTTGTTTCAGATATGTGAAAAATATCCCTTGGTTGGAGGGGTTTGGTTTTTTTTTTCCTTACTTGAAGTCAGTATCTTTAATATATGCTTTAACATAAACTGAAGAAAGGGTTGTATATAAGTGTGGCATAAACTTAGACTTTCAGCTGGCAGTGATACATGCTTTCAGCTTCACATAACGTGAGAACTGGTTCCTACAAGCTACATTAAAATTAGGAAAAAAGTTATATATTTATACTGCAAAACTTTGAAAAAAATTCTTTATCACTTTGGCTTTCATTTCTGGCTCAAATCTACTCCTTTTAAGCTTAGTGGCAAAATTCCACAAGAAGAATTCAAATACAGATAGAAAATCCTGGTGTCAGAAGTAAAATGCATGATGAGCAACATAACTTAATCTAGAGATACAGCTGTCTGGAAGAGATAGAATTTAACACAATGTAAGCCCACTGCACAAGGATTTGCACAAAAAGTTTTGTGTTTTTAATGACGCTCCTTAAAATCCTTGGTTGAGAGGAGACAATTGCGTGTTTGTGTATTGCTCCCCTATAGGAGCAGCACAGTAAAACCCGGAGGATGGGAAGTGCAAAGTTCACAGGTCTGTGATAAGGATATTCCCCGCCTTGTAGCATTTCTACATCTTTTTTTCCCTTGCTAGCCGTCTGAAGGCTAAAATAAAACAGGCAGGATACTAACCTCAGTACTTCAGGGGGTCCAAAGCCTCTGAATTTTAAAAGGAAGTCCTGAAAAACACGCGAGGGAGAGAGAGGGAGGCGGAGCATACACTTCACTTTAATCCTTTGAGACTAAAAATATGATTCCTCCTTAGGTGGGCTTAGGTCAATCAATAAAAATCAGTGTCTTTCTAATTCTGGAGCTCGGAGCTCCAGAACTAAAGCCTGAACTCAGCTACCCATTCCCTTTCATTCAGCCAGATGTGTTTTTCCCAGCGTTTTGGGTGCATCTGTACAGGATGCAGGTAACCCTGGTTAAAGCATATTTGAGTATCGGCGCTCTGTCCCCTACGTCTGAGCGTTGTTGGCCAAGTGGACACGGGTGAGGTGGTGGTCCCAGCCCGATGGCCCACACAGGGACCACAAATGAGCTGTCCCACCCGTGGGCTGGCGTGGGAGAGGATGGCTCCTGGAGCTCACATCCAGCCTCCGTTAGGTCTTTCCAGGTCAAGCGTGCGTGCAGAGACTCACTCTGCTCCTTCGCTTGTCGCTCCTCCTCCGTAAACAAGGATCCGATTTAGTCTCAGGGAAAGGAGAGCCACCACCTTTCACAAAAGGCAAATTCTCTCCTTGCAAAGAGGCAGCTCTTTATTCCCGAGAACAGACAGTGGCTCTGCGAGACTTCCTCTAATGCCCCATCTTCTCAGTTCAGCCCCATAAAAGGGGGTAAAGATGCGCACAGCTTCAGAGCCAGGCTACCCTCAGCTGACCCCGGCCGCGAGGAAAGTTTTCTGAATTATTTGTAATGGTTTGGCTTGGTTTTATAGAAAGAGGAAAGTCTCTTTATCTTGGCAAGTGAAGCTGAGGGACATCCATCAGTCCCAAAGTCCTGACACGTTTGTTCATGCTAGCCACAGAGCAGATGCTTTCTCTGTGTGTAACAGGATCTCAGAATATTTTGACTACCTGTTGCACCCGTAAAGATACCGCCACAATGGAAGCTCATGTCTTCATCTAATAATATTCCCATTCAAATTCCTGCAGATAACACACCATCTTCTGCCTCAGCGTACATTTGCTTTTACGTGGTAGACGGAATTTACCATATTTAGCAGTAAAAGCAGCATCCCTGATGCAATGCCAAATAGAATGCCAAAATAGAATTTCCCTCCTCTCGTTATTAGAAACCTGATTTCTAAGAAGCTTCACTACAGAAACGTCACTCGCTGGCCAAGATTTGATATTTTTGCTTTGCCAAGCCATTTCTTATTTAACACACTTGTGGAAATTTACCCTCTCGAGTTCTCACTGCAGGGTAGCTGCGTGCTGGGCTTCCTCACGCACCCCTTTCACTATACACCACCGACTATTTTTCAAGACCTTAATGTTTCCCCCCTAGAGGGGAGGAAGATGACACGAAAACCCTGGTCGTGCCTTCAAATTTCTTGCACCAAGGTGAACAGGGAGGGGACCCGCTGGAGCAAATGAAATGAAGGCTGACAATACCTACCCAGCTGTCAGAGGAGAGCTCTCAAACCCTCTTCCCTCCCGGGAATAAAGCAGCCTGAGAGAACAAAGCCCTATTTTATCAACTCCCTCCAGCAAATAGATGCCAGGCACGCATCCTGAGCACCAGAGCAGGAGCTGAAGGGCTGCACTCAGCACCCACAAGGAAACAGCCTGGTTTAGCTCACAGCAGCTGAAATAGGTGTTTGTGCTGCGGTGCTGGCAGCCGGCTGGAAGCTTGCTGGTGTTAGTGTATGCAAAAGGGGAAAAAAAAAAGAAAAAGCCTATAATTTTTGGATAAACAGAGGTGAAAGTTCAGCTCTCCTGCTTCAGCAAAAGGACTGCAGGGCTCTGGGCTAGAGCTGTCAAACAAGGCTGGGGTGAAAGGACGGCTTCATGCAGCTGCAGTCTCTGAGAAAAGGCAACAAGGAGCCCAAAAGCCAAGCGACTGCCAAGGAACCACTGGAAATTGTGTCCGAGCAAGCAAAGAAAGGAAGCTTTTTGGGCAAGACGCTGACTGGAAAGCCTTTTGGAACTGTAAGCAAATAAACTGAGTCCTGTTGTTGGATTCCCCCAGTGATCCAGGGAAACAGGACTCTCTTAGTGTTTTGTTTTTCTTTTTCTTAACCACACTTTGTAAATAAACAGGACTACATCAAAGACACAGCTACCTCCATCACCAACTTCTGCTCCTGAGTGAAAACAACATGGTCAAACAGTGCAACTGCTTTTCATCACTTCTTCCTTTGCACCCAGACCTTCTTTTATCCCACTCTCCATTGAATCTAGCAATGCTATTATGAAGAAATCTCCCTTAGTGAGAGACCTGAGGATCAAAAAGAGCAGAATTCCTTTGCAAGCAAAGAAGTCCTTCTTGGGAAAGTAAAATAATGCAAACTTTGCTGGGAAGTTTGGGGTAAATTTTGTCATTTCTGGGCCGTAGACCAGACCCTCTGGAAGCAGCAGCAGATGGGGAAAGCCAAAGCACACCAAGGGTTAAAGGGGTGATGTAAATGGAGAGAGACATTCTCAGCGAAAACAAAGAGAGAGTCATGCCCTGAGGATCAGTGGCTGAATATGGGGTAAGTCAGTCCACTATTCTCTTCAGAAGGAAACATTTTAATTAGCTCAATACAAACCAGATACAGCACAGAGAAGTCACCACGAGCAGGAAATGCTTTGTAAGTCTCAGAGGACAGTTAGGAGACAACGGCAGTGCCGACCAATTAAAAAAAAAAAAAAAAGAAAAAGAAAAAAGGAGAGTGCTTTTAGGATTAGGTCCGATAGGTTCATGGTTCCCAATTCCCTGCTCCACCTCGGAGAAGATTTAAATTGGGATGCTGCTGCAGTTTGCTCAGTGACACCCAGATGACAGAAAGGAGCTGGACTTGGAGGGGCTGCGAGGCTCTCGGGGAGCCAAACCACCCCGGGCGGGGAGGAAAGGAGCAGCCGGGGGGCTCCCACCCCGTCCCACCGCTGGTGGCTGCGGGAAGGGAAATGCGTTTTGGTTTTCTTCTGCCAAAGAGGATTTGAAAAGCAAAGGGTGAAACCTGGCTGACCAAAACCATCACGTGTAACGCAGGATTTCACTTTCCCGTCAGGTGTGGGAGCTGCTGTTACACCCACAGCAACCACCAGGGAATGAAGGTACCACTGGTATTGAAGACTTGGGCACAACAAGTGTCAAAGCCATGAATAAGAGCCTTCCTGCCTTGTCTTTTATGCTAATAGCCAGAAACCACCCCTCTTCTGCCCATCGTACGGGCTGGGCATTCACTCGGATAAAACGCAGGGAAGAATGGCTCTTGGAAGCTCCAGAAACCGCTGCTGGACTTCAAAGTCACACTGGTACTTCTTTCCTACTGTTCTCAGATGCATCGCTCCGGATTGGTAAACGAAAGGGATTAAAGCATTTCTACTTTCCATCGCTTCGTACAGTCAATAGTGCTTTGTTTACCGGCAGCTGCTTCGGTTCCCACTAATCCCACCCCTTCTGCTGCACCGGGGATGGGACGCAGACTGAGGTGACTGTGAAACGCAAGAAGCTCTGGGGTGGACAGAGGACTCACGGCCACTCGGTTTAAAAACCAACCCCAAACTTGGTGTCCCAGGACCTTTCCCATCCCCAGACATTTGGCAGCAGAGTCCTGCAGTGGCGGGTGCAGCTTTCCGTAAACTCAGGAAAACAGGGCAGAATTATCACCCAAGCAAAAATCCTCAAAAACCCCAAACAACTCCCCTTCCCTGAACCAAGAAAACCTTTTTTTGTTTGTTTTTTTTTTTGAGCATTCTGCATAATTAAAGTGGAACAGAGGGAAATAAAACCCAAGAAATTGAAGATGTGACAGAGATGGTGGTTGTAAAGCCACAGCCCTGGGCTCCGGGGTGGGAGCGAGTTACACATCGTACGATCCTTGAACCAACTGGGCGAGTAACAGGGAAAGAAAACTCTCTAATGAATGTAGTTCTTGTCCAGAGAAGGCATAAAGCGCATGCTGTGCCCAGGGAAAATACTCACTTATTTCCAAGGTCAGGGTCTGAGATGGTATCAAAACACAACAAGTGCTGCCATAACCTAGAGATGGTTCTGGCCAAAACCCAGAGAAAAAAAAGCCAAACCTCCAGGATCCCCGTCTTTTGATCTGTCCGTTTTTGGCCTCTGTACTTAGAAAAATCTTGCAAGATTTAAAGATCACCCGAGTACACACTGTGATAATCTAGAAAGAGATCCTTCAGATCTGAAAAGTTTTCAGCATTTGGTCTGTATCAGACCTCACAAGGAAAGGCTTTGCAGCGTTCAGCTATTTGAACGAACACCCACAGGATGTCCTACATATTCAGACTGATAAAATTACATTAATCTTGCATCTTGTGCGACAAAAAGAAAAGGTGAAGATGCGGAAATGTCAGTCCCAAACTCCACGGTGTTGGTTTGGGTTTTCTTTGACCTGAGTTTGATGAGCTTGGGGAGAACAGCACGTGTACGAAGCAGAAAGAATGGGCTTAACGGAAGCACAGAATCTGAATTTAAAGTCTGGGGTTTACCTGCATCAATTTTTTTTGCGCTAACAAATAGTGGGTCTGAATTAAGCTGCAAGCTGGCTGTTTTGAAGGTTTCTTGGGATGCCAGGAGGAGGAAATAAAAGAACTGTAAACAGGATACTCATGCGCCGTAGGAAGTAACACGTAGCAGCTTTCCTTGATTTCAGCACACAGAGGACAGGGGATCTCTCTGCAACAAAAGGCACTTGGGAACAAACCCCGTTGGGTGCTTTGCTGAGCGCAGCTTCATAACTCTGAGAGCAACAGGGTTAGCTAAGCTGTTCTAGGTTTGCTTGTACCACCCTCAGCGCAGGAGAGAATATTCTCAATATCGCCAGGCTAAACAGGCTGTGTTTTCCGTTACGGTACCACTCCTGACACCCTCCCCTCGCTAGATACAAGATTTAAAGTTTTAGTCTGCCTGAAATACAGGACGGTAAAGTGGTTTTCTTTATATTCACTTAACGTTTTAAAACGTATTGCTAGTTTTGTGGGTTTTTTCTCCCAGCCAGGCCATAGCAGCGAACATGGTGCACAGGAAGAGCAGGCTGCTGCTTTAATCCTGAGCGCAAAAGGACGGAAAGTGGATTTTGCATTCAGAAAACTAAATCTGTAGACGTGCTGCAGAATTTACAGCACGTGGCTAAGTTTCAAAGCAACTTGTCAGCCTGTTTAAACACCTCAGTGGGAGATGGGTAAACAGCCTATGTTTTAGAAGACCATAACTTAGCCAGGCAATCGCTGGTGAGCAATTCCATAGACTTACACAGGAGAAAAAAAAACCAAACACATTAACAAAAACTGCTATTTGGCCCTGTGGGCTGTCTGATGGCAGGGAGAAAAGGATCGAGCTGTCAAGCATCTTTTCTCCCGTGCAACGAGTATCTGGGTCAGGCTGCTGGCAACAAGCACGTGTGGCAGCAGCAAAGGTAAGAGTTTCAAAGCCGCCTTTCAAACCCGCTGCGTCAGGTGGTGTTTTGAGGAACAGCCAAAATCCTGACCCTGCTGCTCAGATTGGAAAGTGGGGTTTCCATTGCTCTCCCACGGCTACGGAAGGTTCCAAAGAACACCCAGCCCCTCTCAAAGCTTCCCAGCCAAGACCCAGCCACAAAGCCTGGACCAGGAGAGCCTGGCACACCTGGGTTATTTATGGAGGTTACATTTCAGTATGAACAAAAATGGCTCCTGGTGGAGATAACATGCAATCTCTTTCTTTACAGAAAGGTATTATAGGCCAAGAATTCAATGCATTAGACTGAGGGTTAAGCTAAGAGGCACAGCTATTCCTGTTGGGGCTCATGTGCCCTTTTGAATCCAACCAAGCTCTCGCTTAAAGACATTTTATAGGCGAGACCTTCACATATTTAGATTACTACCTAATCAGAGAAACCATACTTTTGAGATTTTACTGCTATCCTTTTCATAAGCCCAATTTAGTATATTTTTCTGTAGGTCATTTCACAACCAAGTTCATTGCCACGCAATCAACAGCAATCAGATAAGGGCATATTTGCTTCGAGTTTGAACATTTGCTCATGCAGGATATCATAGCAAATGTGTAACTCAAAATGCAACTAAGACAAAGGAAGAATTTACTAAAAAAGGCAAGAAGCGTGCACCAAAGCCACCTACAAAAATCAGAGGGAATTCCAGTAGCTCAAGGCACGCACAGCAAGCAAGCAGCCAAAGCAGCAAACCAGCACAAAACACCTCTCCCCTCCCTGACAGAAGGCACCTCAGAGTCAGTCCCAAGTCATTTTTTTGGGTGTCAAAAGGTCCAGGCACTCCCAGGTGAGGGCAGAACTCACACCTTCCATCTGGCAAAGCCCCGGCTGCTGCATCCATCTCAACACTTGACATTTTACCAACTGACTCACCCACAGCCTGCGTGCAAGAGCAGCTGCCAGCGTGAGCTTTTCCATATGGAAACGATTTGATTTTGAGCAGTTTGCATCCAAAATTGTCTTGATTCCATGTTTTCTCCCTGAGCTTATTTGTTTATGTGTTGCTATTTCAACCTTTAATGCAAGCTTGCTCGGTTGCTACGTTGTCAGAGGATCATTTTCTGGAGAGGATCCTGCTCTTTGCAAGGGTTTCATCTCTCTAAATTACTGCACAGCTGTAACTACTAAGATGTTTCTTAGGTTATGAGAAGATTACAAACTGTGTTCTGTAGCTGGCTTGCTGTAGTCCACGAGGAAAAGATCTTTCGTTATCCAACTTTGCTCCACGTTTCCAAGATGTACCAGCTGCCCTGCTCACGTCCCGGCTCACAAACCTTCCTTGCTCCGATGAGGTTTTCCAACCCCTCATCCTCACAGACCTTAACAACAACACTTAGAGCAAGAGAATATCAAGACAATTCAGAAAGCACTTATTTCCAACAAACAGCAGGCTTGCTTCAACTCTATGCTTCTCTAAAGCTTGCTGAATGGGGATAAATTCTTACGAGGGCATAATTTATGACATTTCCCAAGTTTCAGGTGCTGAACCTTGACAAAGAGTAGAAATTCAGTGAGGCTGTTAGTAGAGCTTAGAGGTCTTCAGCAAAGTATTCTACATTTGCAAAACAAAAAGTCCTTTTGAAACCAAAACTATTTTTTTGCAGAAATTTTTAAGGAAAAACAAACGCAACGTTTTCCAAAAGTGGCAAGTGTAACTTTGGAAAGTATTTTTGAAAACATCCCCGAAATACAACATTTCAGTTCTTCACTCTGAGAAACATGGGTAAAGATGCTCCTATTTTCAAGTAGAAAAAAGGCAAAGCAGTACTCTGTTGACATAGGTTTGGTGTTTGTTTTGGTTTGTTTTTTTAATACTTTTGCATCCAGAAAGGTTAAAAAACCATAGAACATCCATTTCTGCACAGCTAAAAGCAAACACTAAACCTTTCAGCTTCTTTTTCCTCTTGTTACCAGTTTAGGTCAGCGTTTCAGACCGATTCTATACCTGGGCAACATCGCAGGTCTGCGATTTAATTTCTTTCCAAACACACTGGGCTGATTCCATCTCAAATTTTCAAGCAAAAACTTTCCAAGTGGAAAGTTGGAATTAGCCATCGCTCTCCTTCCAATCGGAGAATGAGGGAGCGTTGGGGGTGGGAAAGGGAAGGCTGAGTACAGTAACTGCTGTGTTCAACTTTGAAAAATCCCAGTAACAGTGGAATTTATAAAGACTACCCTGAAAACTAATTATTGGTCTCATCTGCACATGCATTTGTTTGGAAAGACAAGAGAATGTGTCCTCTGGAACCACCACTTTGGGCAGTAGCAGGTTGCAAGTCTGATGGCATCTATTTCTTTTTCCTCTAGGACGAAAGGATTCGTGATGGAGACGTGGTAGCACGGCGCCAAAGCCACCTTCCTGGAATGTGTTTCTTCAGGAAGAAAAGAGGTCACTGCCTTATTTTATGGATGTCGCTGAAGTAGACTTTGAAGCTCTTTGGAAGCACATCCCAAACTTGGCATGGGAAACCACAGCAACAACCATACCTGTTTGACAGATGATTCCTTTAAGTACAACTTGTACGGAGCCGTGTACAGCGTGGTCTTCATCCTCGGTTTGATTACGAACTGTGCCTCCCTCTTCGTTTTCTGCTTCCGGATGAAAATGCGAAGTGAAACAGCCATTTTCATGACAAACCTGGCTGTTTCAGATTTGCTTTTTGTGTTTACTTTGCCTTTTAAAATTTTCTACAATTTCAACAGGCACTGGCCTTTCGGAGACAGCCTCTGCAAGATTTCTGGTACAGCATTTCTCACCAACATCTACGGGAGCATGCTGTTCCTCACCTGCATTAGCGTTGACCGTTTCCTCGCTATCGTCTACCCATTCCGCTCTCGCACCATTAGGACCCGGAGAAATTCTGCCATTGTCTGTGCTGGTGTCTGGATACTGGTCCTCAGCGGCGGAATTTCAGCTTCATTGTTCTCCACAACCAACGTTTCCAACACCAGCACAACCTGTTTCGAAGGTTTTTCCAAACGGATCTGGAAAACTTATCTGTCTAAGATCACGATATTTATTGAAGTGGTAGGGTTCATAATTCCTTTGCTACTCAACCTCACGTGCTCTTCTTTAGTTCTCAGGACTCTCCGGAAACCTGCCACCTTGTCTCAGATTGGGACAAACAAGGAGAAAGTATTGAAAATGATCATTGTGCACGTGGCCATTTTTGTCGTGTGCTTTGTGCCTTACAATTCCATACTCTTCTTGTACGCCCTCGTGCGATCCCAAGCGATAGCAAACTGCTCCTTGGAGAGGTTTGCCAGGACCATGTACCCCATCACCTTGTGCATCGCGACCATGAACTGCTGCTTTGACCCCTTCATCTATTACTTCACGTCGGAATCCTTCCAGAAGTCTTTCAACATAAAAACCCAGATAAAAATGGATTCTCTTTTCAAGACGGAGACACCTCTGACAAAGACTGCGCTACCAGCACCACAGGATGAAATAAGTGACCAGGCTATTACGAACGGAGGAGACCCAACGTCTGAATCGCATTTCTAGCGAGATGTTTACGTGTGGAGTTATCCTCACCACGTGTGAAATTGTTGGCTCAGAATACGTGGGTTCAACACGGTGTTAATGAAGTTGCTGGGGGATACCTACGCCAGTAGACAAATGGTCACACTGGGGTGGTCTTACCAGATACAACAGGTGGACATGAAATACAGAAATCCTACCAGGTCTCCTTTGGAGGTTATGGATGGGTAACAACATATGTGCCAACTACAGAGGGAACAGAACAGCTTCTGCAGTCAGAAGTTGCCAACATTCAGTGGTTTTTCCCCCAACAGTTAACATGGCGCCACTTGGGAAATAGAAAATTTAATTTTCTTAAAGATAGCTGCCAATATTTCATGCCTCTGGAGATGCATCATCATATGTTAACTCAATAAGTTCACACAATATGTATGTTTGCTTAAAAAGGCATAATAAAAGCTTTTGGCTTTTCCTTCTTTCACTGCACGAGTATACATCTTGGTATTACTACCTACAGGCATGCTGAATTTTTTGTATGGAGAGGTTTGAAGTGTAAATAATTGTTCTTAAAGTAGGCAACACAGTAGCTTGGTGATAAAGAGAAAAAATAATAATAGAAAACAATAATTACTAATGGGGTTTTGAAGCAAGACGTTTCATTCCTGTCAGGTTAAGCTGTCTTTTAATTTATTTTAAATGCCACCTCCGGGGCCAAGTAAAGAGCTCACTATTGCTCTGTTGCACCTGAGCTTTTCTGTCCCAAGAGATTATATGCAACTGTTTCTGGTAAGAATTAGACCATAAAGTCAGCTGAAACAAAGAGCCAAAAGAAGAGTAAGAAAAACAAGTTAGCCAAATCCTTTTCTTAGTTGGTTACAGCAATACTTTCTTGTTTTTTCAATTAATTTATTCCATATCCTACATCTCCTTTTATAGCTATAGATGATGGAAATATATGGAAAGTTAACTCTCCATATGTCCTTGCATTTCACTAGATGGTTCATTGCTCCTTCCACTGTTTCATATTTGAAGCTACACTGACCTTGACAGGCTGATTCATTCTGAAGCATAAAACACATAAATGAGAAAATTTAACTTGAAAAAGTATGAAGTTACAACTTGTTAGATCAGCAATCTACATTTTCCAGAGTACAGCACAAAGCTACTCTAGGACTACATTGACAAAAAAAAAAAAGAAAGAAAAAAAAGATAGATTAAATATTAATTGAACAGATGTTTTCTACTAAACTATTTATCTTGCGTCTCTCGGATCAAGCCTCATGAGATGCTGAGAGCTACAGATTGAATGTGATTATTACTTAAAGCAGCCAGAGGTTTTCGAAGTGTGAAAAAAATTCAGCTGCAAAAAATGTTAATGCTTTGAAAGGAATATTTATCTAGCTCTGTATTCACTTTGAATAATAATAATAAAAAAAAGTCAGCTGCTTACCAAGCCTAAGACAGACCCTAGAGATTGTTCTATTTTAGCCCTAAGATAATGGTCACATATCTAGTGCCCCTGGCTTTTGGCTCTTACTGCAGCAAAGGGTACGATCAACCCATTGTGTGCAGGGAGTAGGAAAGCAGCTAAACATTATCTCTCAGCCTTAAGTTACAGCTTGATTTACTAGCAGCTTGCACTCCAGACTGGCTCAGGAGATTTTTTCCTGTACGTTAGCACCACCACTTTGGAGCAGAAATAAAATGTGGAAACGAAAATCATTCAGACCAGCTGGTGGAAGG
Source organism: Apaloderma vittatum (assembly GCF_000703405.1). Classification (NCBI taxonomy): domain Eukaryota; kingdom Metazoa; phylum Chordata; class Aves; order Trogoniformes; family Trogonidae; genus Apaloderma; species Apaloderma vittatum. The sequence goes on along the minus strand of NW_009706845.1, from coordinate 70,667 downwards.
AGGTGGATGCAGCAGGACAAGGGTCGGGTCGGTGCGGTGAATTTGTCAGCGGCTGGGGAAAATTCACCTCCAGCAGAAGCAATGAGCTGTGTCTTTAGAAGCATCAGCATCTGCTATTTAACCTTACGCAGAGCGACAGCCAGCGCCCTGCCCCATTCCTTCCCACGCAGGCCTGAACCAAACCGTTTAGAAGGCTTTTAAAAAAAATAATTCCCGTTTCCTGCGGCCGGTGAGCCCGTTTCAACACTTGCCATAAGACGTACGTGTTTCAGAGAAGCTTTTTCCAGAACTTCAGATCAAAATGCAAAGCGAGAGGGATCTGACAGGCTTCGACACAAGCAAGGTTTTGCGTGTGCAGACAAGGGTCCTTCCCAGCGCAGGGCTGCCAAGCCGGGAAGAGGGGCTGTGAAACCATCAACAACCCCAAGCTGTGCTAAGAAACAACCCCTTCTGCTGCCCTGCTGTTAACCAGTCCTTAAAAATCCTACTTAGTGAGACAGGAGCTCCATCTTTAGGGATGGGAGAGAGAGGGAAGCATTCACCAAAAAGCTGAGGGTGCAATTAAAACCATCTTCCTATTTGCAAGAAAAATATACGGTATAAGAGAAAGTGCTCTTATCCTTGATTATTTCAATTTTACAGAGAGAGATGAGAAACGTGTTTACATGCCAGCTTGCTCTCGTTGGGCAACATATACCTGTCAGCTTGTAAATCTTATTTTTAAAGCTGCTTCTTCCCACTTGCAAGCAAGCAGCATAAAAAAGATGAGATTCCCGGGTTACGTGATGTTTGGGAGCTTCGTGGGACGAGGCTGTTCTCACACACCGTGGTTGTTCAGTGGCTTCGAGGCGATCCTCAGAGCTGACAGCAGAGGAATATCTTGTTCACAAGAATCCTGGAAGACCTGCTCTGTGCTCTACAGACCTTCCTCTAGTTAAATCCAGGGGAAGAAAAATAAATCTAACCTAGAAACCACTGTCTAGGCTTCTTAAGGAAAGGTTAAAAGGGAGGAGGGGGGGAAAGAACTGCATGTGACTGGACAACCTCCAGGCTGTATGTACACAGCTTAACTGTAATCCGAGCATAACGGGCGTCTTTTTCTAAGCAAAACTAGTGCCAATGCTTAGAGATTTCTGTTTGCAGTTTTATGGGGCAAGAGCTGCGGTCGGTATTCTCCCATAAAACGTAACGCTATCATCCTGCGCCAAAACGCTAACTGAAAAGGTTCATTATTTTGTAATTTAATACCTTATAAATTATATGGAGATCGTATGTTGACTGACACTCACATCTGGTAGGACACTTCTTGACTAATCTTTTTTTCTAGGTCAGGTATACCAAGTAAATGCTCTACGGTTTGCGTATAAATAACCAATTATGCATTCAGAGAGAGGAAAAGCAGTTTTTCAGATGTTGTTAAAGCGAAGCTGGCAGGAGAGGTGATATAAAAGTGGATTCACAGTTCTTCTGGCTGAGGTGTAGCTGAGTGTTCCTTCTCCCCTCCAACAAAGGGCTATTGTCAGCAAATAGCATGAGCCAGAACTATGAGTTTATAAGCAAAAGTCAAATTAATGAGAAGCCGATGCCTTTATTTAGCTGAAGCTGAGAGACAGGACCACAAAGCTTGCAGCTCATTGCCCTGCTGCACAGCTGAAGCTCTGGAGGGCAGTGTCAAAACCTCTCTGCCCAACCTCACCTCTCTGTACGCACACCGACGCAAAATGCCACAAGAGCCTGAGCTTTCTTGCTAGATGTCATGACAGGAGGAAGCAGGGCTTTGTAGTACAGTCACTGTGAAAGCCTCTCCTCTTAGGGTAGGTTTTTCCGAGTAACACAACAGGCTCTACATCAGACAAAAGGTGCCAAGTGTTCACGGAATGACATAAATCTTCACTAGCTTGGTAGAATCAGTGAAAACCACCCAGGCTCAAGCCTATGAAATGCAAGAGCAAGGAGGCAGCACAAGTCGTGTCTAAAAGCCGGTTAAGTAAGGATGAAAAGCTCCAGTGCTGCACGTGCAAGTAGACGGCTGCTCATGATGATCTTCCCAAAGGCCAGTGTCCCTAAAGAGCTCCCCAGAAGCTTTCCACATCAATCCCAGGGGGTGGCTTTGCTGTAAAAACGGGCAGGAAATTACCGTGTTGGAAATGCTGCCTCAGAAGAGGAACAGGAGGCAACAGTGGTTGCTGTGAAAGCAGGTCTACCCCGTGCTCGCTTTGGAGATGCCAAAAGCAGGAGGTGCGAGGGAACCAGAGGGGAGCAGCCGAGGAACCCCAAAGCTTCAGCTGCGTCCGAAAAAGAGACCACAAATAGTTCTCTGGGTAGGATTTAAGAACAGAAACAAAACAGTCCTCATTTCAGTAAGCAGATTATGCTGCTCTGCATTAATTAGAGAGGCAGAGCTGTTCTGGGTAAGAAGTCCAAGCACTGCTTCCCCTCCCTAATGCCAGAAAAAGCTGTAATTTTAACTTCTGAATGCTGACCTTGAGCTTACCCCCAAGAGTCCTGGCTGGGTTTGAGCTGTGCGATCGCTCTCTGACACACTCCTAAGGACCATAACTCAAACTGCCTCCGAGACGCTGTGCTATGGAGATACCTTGGTTAGAAAACTCCGTCTGTGCAACATTCAAGACGAGGCACTCCGAGAGCCTAGGCTGTGAGGAAGACCTACTTCACTCAAAAATAGCATTTAACGCTGCTGGCTCTTCTAGGTTTTATTTCTTTAACTTCCACGCAAAAAACAACCGGAGGGACATACGCCTGAAACACTGACACAAGAAGGAGTCCTGTGGTTTCTCTTTGGGGTCGCCGTGGTTATGTTCTCCCAGATTGCTTAACTGTCTGGTACTCAAGAAAACCCCTGCGCTAGCTTTTCTCCGCCTGGGGGGAACTTTGACCAACGTAAATATTCTATAGAGCTGAACAACATGCGGGTTTTGCACCATTTGCTCTTTTATGTTTCTGTGTGCATGCGTGTGTACAATGAAAAAGGAAAGTTGGTGGTTGGTTCCCCCTCTGCCCCAGAAAAACAGCGTGTGTGGGTGTGCTCATTTACTCCGACTTCTATAAATATATGTATTAACTGGAAAAATATTTAAAGTTTTGCTGTAGACCTCTTCAGAAACTCCAGGTACCTCCGGCACACATGGAAAACTTCCTGGAAACTATAAGTATGGGAAACCAGTTATTCCTTTTTGTTGATTTTTACTAATCCCCCAACTTCTGAGGCAGTGCATCGTTAACCTCAATTGCCTGTGCAGCCATGGAACACTCTCTTGGAACTCGTTTTCTAGATCACTTCTGAGAGTCAGCATTCTAAGACCACAGCTGACAGGTAACACTGAATCTGCTGTCACTGAAACTATTTTAATTAATTCCTTTCCCCGAGTTCCCCTCTTTCTGCCCTGCACAGGATGACAAAGAGCCTGAGCGGCCAAAAACACCTTCTGCCCCTGCTTGTGCCTCCCTTCAGTGTTTGCAGCCCCTCTTTCCCCCTCATATTTCCTATTTCTTGTGCCTTGCTGGAAGGAGTTTCACTATTACAGCACACTCGACCCAAAACGAAAGAGAGAGAGCAGATACCTTCCCTAAGGGAAAAGGAAAAATGTCTTTCTAGAATCAGTGTTTTGGATGTTACACATTAATTTCAAACTTGGCCATGGCACAAAATTTGTGTCCCCACACTAACGGAATATGATGAATCTTGAAATATCTTCTGAGCGCTGGAAGGACGGGGCTGCTCCCAAAGCTGGCGTCAAGCCATTATCTCAAAGCGAGATGGCAGAAAAAACATGTTCAGTGAAAGTGAACATGGAGATCTTAAACAAGGAGAAATGCACAGCACGCTTGAAACCGCTGATGTAGCAGCTGCTACACAGCAGAAGTGTTATTTTACATACTGAACCAATATTGGCTGCTTTAGGGAGGTGGGAAAGTGCTTTAAGCAGAGATGCCAGTGGCACAGCATCAGGTCAGCATCCAGCTATCACAGGGAGAATGGCTTTCTACTGCTCACATGTAGAGTCATGATCTGGAAAATACTTTAACAAATTCCACCTTGTGTGACCTCTGTAACAAAGTTATCCTCTGATCCTCCGGTGACATCCTGCCTTTACTAACACTGCAAATCCTAGTGTGCTCCATCACGGCCCGTTACATCCTTATGCAGAACCTGCGCAGTAACGGGCTCTAAACCTGGACTCAACAAGTTTCGTGTAAGCATCAAGCAGGATCCAGAAAGGTGAGGTGTTGACCACGCTGCTCCGGGTAAGGCAGCGAAGGTATTTTACTGAGGGAATATTTTCTGGTATAAGCAGCACGATCAGCACCACTCGGATAGAGCTGAGGTTACAATGGACTTGAAATCCAGTCACACAGCTGTAGAGCTGTCAGAAGAGAAACGAGATTTCCTGCACAGGAGCAATATCAAGTAGGTGAAATGACTTCTCACACCCAGTACAAAGCCAGGCGTGTAACTGCCCGACTGCAAGCAGACCCAGGAAGTCATACGAGACAACCTTGATCCATTTTCAGATTTGTGCAGGAAACCTGTTTGGATTTATCAAAGGACAAATTTCAACCCCAAGTCCAACAATCACATCCTGCTAAACGTTCTTCCTGCAGTAATATCTGGAGAAGGCGTTTTCTGTTTCTAGTCCTGCGTTAGGCTGTTTTCGCTGCTGGCAGTGGCCACTTGGCACATGGACAGCTGGGAAGCCACAGAGCAAGGGGCCAAGGGTTCCTAGTAAAATTCCTCCACTAAGCTAAAGATTTTGCATTGCAAATTATATAATTTGAAATGCATCTTCACTCAGCATTGCCCACAAAAACAAGTTTCCTTTTTCAAGCCTTACTCCCGCTTGTGTGTGTGAAAAGACATACCTCTGCCATAGAGCCACCCGAAACCAAGAGAAAGAGGAAGGCTGGCAAGACCCATTTGTCAGGATGTTGGTACGGCCATAAATACCGATGCCTTTTGGCAGTTCAAATTCCTGTCTTGCTCCCCCATATTCCTGTCTTGTTCCTCTATATTTCTGTCTTGTTCCTCCATATTCTCATCATCACAAATTAGCACATCAACTAGGGAGCACAGGTAGAAATGAGGGTGGAAGAGGTAGATGTAAGTCACTCGCATTCCCAAATATTTTTTCCTACAACTCCCCCTTTAAACACAACACCCGCGGGTTAGTTGATGGTCTCTGAAACCAGGGTTCATAGTTCAATTATCTCTCTCTGAGCTGTTTTTTTGAGGGGTGGAGGACAATGAAAGACTCTGGAGGTTGCCACCCGCTCCTCTCCCCACACCCTTCTCTGGCTCTTCCACTGCCCTTGAGCAGCGACTGCTTGGGAGGTCACAGCATCTACCACATCACTGCAGCGATCTGGTTTAAGTATAACTCTCTTTCCCGTTACCTCCCCCCAGAAGGGGGGGTTATTTTTAACCTGGATCATTTAACCAGTTGCCTGTTAACAGCTTTCTCTCATTAACGCCTGCGCTGGCACAACGGGAGGGTGTCCGTGGGGGTAGGACAATGGGAACTACAACGCCCTAGCGTTCAAACTCCCTACCTGATAAGACCAGCCCCTCACCAAACACTATTTTGCCGTTCAATAGAGCAATTAATCCATTGCACACACCATTTGTGCTGCATAGCCCAGCTGGCTGCACACATCTCCCAGCAAACAATCACCTTCCTTGCTTTGAGAGCCTGACTCATGGCTCCATTTTTATTTAGTTATCTTAACCTGTTTGGGTTTGCACTCCAGCTCTCATAACACGAGTGCCTTCTGCTGATATAGCATTGGAAGAAAAACAAAGCAAAACCACAAACAATACTGTTAAAAGTATCCTTGGCAGTTATCAGGAAACCTGCAGCTGAGGAGGGACAGTTATCACTTTATTCCAGTTAGACAAAGCAGGACAGCTTAAGCACCCGGATCAGTCAAAAGGTCAGAGGAAAAAAAAAAAAAATCCATATAATCACTGTCAAGCAGTGCAAACAATTGCCCGAGTTCCTGAGGAGTCCTTGCATGTGACAGACTTCCATGGCCTTGAGCCAGACTTTGACTGATATAAAAACTGCAGCACTAGACATTTTGGCTATTCAAGGATTTTTTTTTTTTTTTAAAAAAAAAGTCACATGAGTATTTGTCCGACACCAAAACCTCAGACTTTGGGTTCTCTAGCAGTTTAGTGAGGGGCCCAAGGACATACTACAGCAAGAAACTCTCAATGAGTGAAGTTCCTTAAAAGTAAAATAAAGAGTAAACAAACTCCTATATTTACTAAGCCATGAACTCATAACAGACTCTTCAATACATAAGTCGCTGAAAGTCAAACCAATACGAGCCTGCTATATGCAGAAGCATCACACTGTAGTAGACCACTAAATGAGCTTTTAATTGTTTCAGCTGCTAAGGCTGTTCATCTTTTGCACATCGATGGGACCTATAGAACAAGATGTTGCATTAAAGCGGGAGAACTGTCACTCAGGGAGCAGGCTTGAGCGTATTTCAGCTGTGACAGCCAGTTTGTGTCCTCAGTGCCTAAACAGCTGCCAGACAGCGATGGCTCGTGCCTGCGGACGCAGAAGAGAAAGCTCAGGTGTAGGGGAACCAGCACCCAGAGCGACGCCCACGGGGTGAGGCGCTAAGTCATTAAATCCAAACACCTCTCGGTGGCTGCGATAACAAGAAAAAAGCGTCACAAGCTTGGTTCCTTCTAAATAACTTCTGAGTGAACTCGCACGATCTTGGCAAGGTGCTGCAAAAGCCTGAAGAGGCAACCTTCAAAAAAACCAACAAAACCCAACAGAAAACCAAAGTCAGTCTTGCTGCGTTCCAGCTCTGCTACACCCAGACCTACCATGGAGTAGCTGCACACCTTGTTGTAAGGTATGGGAGTGCTCAAAGTGATGTCCTGCGTGGCACCAGACCCCTGACCTGCTTCAGAGCATGCGGTAAGTCAAAACCACCAAAAACACCATGAGGTTTTCTCATCTCTAGATGCCCTCACCATACCTCAGCTGGTAC
>NW_009706845.1:31618-63604 GCF_000703405.1 Apaloderma vittatum | reverse complement strand
ACGACGCTTTAAAGAGACAAAAGGGCAGGAGGGTGAGCAGCGAGTGCAGCGAGGAGTCCAAGATAATTCTGCATTTGTATATCTCAAGGAACTAATTCAGGAACTTCTAGGAGCAGCTTGTACTGGAGAGGAGGGTGAGGATGTGGGAAGAGGAAGGCTGAGGGGGAGAGGCTGCATGCTGGAATAGGAACACGAATTTCCTCAAACAACGTATGGACTTGAATCTTCCACAGGATTTCCATCCGCTTGCCAAGCTGGCTAGACACCAGCCAGCCTCACACCTGAAAGCCCTGTCCCTGCCTCAGCACAGCACCGCAGTCCAGGGGTAATAAATCCCAGCTCTCGACAGGGGTTGGTGGCCAAGGACCGACGCTGAGCTACCACGTCCTTGTGGTTTCCATTCAGGGTTTGGCTTGTACCTGGCCAGCCCCAAGCACAAGCAGAGACAGCCCACCTCACCTGCAAAAGCACCCAACTCTGATACATCAGGTGCTTTTCAAGCAATTTTGCAATGCGATGGCTTTTTGATTACAAACAGGACTTTTTTAAAACCAGAACAAGCTGGAAACTAGTTATACAAACAAGTTTTACCATCTTAGGCTGGAGATTTTATCATCTTTGACATCTTAGACCGGAGGAGGGAAGAAAAAAGATAAAATAAAATAAAAAAGTCACAATGCGTTCGTTACCAAAGCAATTCCTCCTTGCCCGTGAGTCACCAGTTTCACTTGGCCTGGTGGGACGTGAGCCATCTGACAATAGATATTTGGTGGTTTGCATCTGAGAGTTAAACCAGCTCACACACCCTAAAAATAAAGCCTGCTAAGCTGCTGAAGTCGTATTTCCCTACCGTATGTCCTGCTGAGCCGTTCCAACCATCATTTGACCACACACTGCCCTCATTGATAGACCTTCTTGGTTTGTTGGGGACAGAAAGATTTAATTAGTAAGTAAGGAAGCGAGGAATTCCTGTTGGTGGCGAGTTTTGGATTTTTTTTTTTGGGGAGGGGTGACTAGGAGGAAAGAACAAACCAGACGAAAAGAATTACGAGCAATGTGCACATTTTCCTGGCATCGGAGCCGCTTCAGCGTAAGCGATGCTGTGAAACACACCTCCTTCCTCTGCATGTGTCTCTCCTTTCCTTCCCTTCATGAAGTGTGGTTTAAATAAAGAAACATCTGCAGAAACTCCACAGCAGAGGAGCCCTAATCAGGCAAATATAAATAGAAGTAGCTGGGGCGTGCACAGAGGTGCAGGATACCAAGGGTCTTTGTGAGAAAAGGGTGCCAAGTCACTTGAGCTGCAGATTAGGAATTGGCAGGGATTTCAGGGAGCCGAACGCTCGGCCCCAGCGCTGCTGTGGTGCAGACACAGCCACGGGGAGCACTCACAGGAAAAAGACACACTGAGGTATCACGGTGCAAAAAAAGGGCATTTAGGCAAGAAAGGAAACGCTATGAGTGGATCTCTACAGCAGATGTATGGAACAAGTTGCTGATTACACAAATAAATTTGTGTTAACAGCTGCAGCTGGAATTACCCTCTGGTTCAAGAAAGACTCGTCTCACGCATGGGAGCTCTCAGAAGCAGGTTTCACCTCTTTTTCTGTCTGTATTTAGGGAGAATCTAAGGCAAGAGCTCCCATCCTAACGAGAGATTTGTCTGGGGAAATAAGAGCTGGTTAAAAGCCCCAATCTCAGAGAAAAGTGCTCTCTGGAAGCTTGCCAGAATGGGAGGGCAAACGGTACCATCAGCCCGATTCACGCAGTGCTGCTCAGCTCTGCTGCCTCGCCATTAGAAACGATCTTTATCTGGTAACGGTGATCAACACCATCTTCATCTCTGGGCTTCGAACAGGAAATGTAAGCAAGCCCCACGCGGGGCTCCACAAGCAAACCGTGACTTTCTCAGCAGCCGCTGCCCAAGGCGTTTTCACACCTCTTTCCCTTGCTCTTCTGCTAAATATTTCACCAGGGGGAGACGGGCAGCACAGGAGATTTAAAGAGGTTCCTCATAAAGCTGCTCAGTTTCACAGCCCAAGCTCCAGCCGTACAGGCTCATCGGGTAAGGCTAAGCAGACAGTTGCAGCTGGAGCGGGGCGAGACCAATGGCTAGAACAGGATATATTTTTACTGGCTTTGTCTCACTTGACTGCTACAGAGAAAAAACTAAGGGCTCTAGGCAAGGAGCAGAGATCAAATTTACTTCCTTTTCTTGCAGAGTTTAAAGGAAAAGAGCATGTTCCACAGTGCTCTCCAACAAGAGCATATCGAGCATATTTTGACTGCTCCCACCCCCTTTCTTTCCTTTTGCAATAGCCCATGTGTGACTGCTCCTGGTAAAGACCAGAGCCAGGATCTGATACTGATACTGGTGATACTGTCTGTATCATCAACAACACATCACAAAGCTCCAGAGATACCTTAAAGGACACATTCACAGGAAGAATCCAACCAGCTAATTTTTCTATGTGCCTGGCCCGGTGTGCAGAGCCAGGAGCTCGGCGACAGGCACCTTGCGGAGCTGCCGAAAGCCGCACATCTCAGCTTTACAACCCTCAAAGCCAGAACCATGAGGCGCTTATCAAAATCAAGTCAGATGAAGGTCATGTCTTGCTTTGCACAGAGCAGCGTGGCCTGACTGCACCATAGAATAAAGTCCTTCCCTCTCCGTTATTTCACAGGAATAAGGAAAACAATTCTCCCAACCCTTCCCTGTCTCCACAGTCATTTTTTTATTTTGTAATGACGCTCAGTGTCACCGCATTTCACACGATTTCAGACCTCAAGAACCAACCGGCTAAAAGCAAATGATCACAGATTGCCAGGCGGCCTCTCAGTTTCTCAGGAAGAAAAGCTGATGGCACATAGCTGGTTTCTGATTCACGCTCTTCTGTTCACACCAGAAACACAAAAAGCAAGTGAGGAAGGAAACTCCATCCCCACACGGAAAACAACATTTTAACTATGGAAACACAGGATACGCTGAAATACAGGGGGTCAGAAGTCGAATAATGGTGTGTTAGCTAGCAAGCTCTAGTGGCATTTTGGAGACTATCCTAAAAAAAAGGCTATTTATTCCTAGCACCATAGCGACAAAAAATAGGCTCGAGTTAGCTCCTCTTGTACGGCAGTCAGGCTTGCAGTCTTGTGTCTGCAGCAGGAAAACCGGGAGGAATTTTGATTACGAGTGATCACTGCTGAAGATGTGTATTCAGATAAAAAGGACTCTTCCTCCAGTTCCTTTTGTTTCTTGATTCCTAGTCAAACTCTAATCCCATGCATATGGCCTGGCAAGTTCGAATTTCCACAGTAACCCTTTTAAGCTGACTTCAGAATAGCAGAGGAAGCTGACAAAGTGGAAAGGTCGTTATTTAAATACCTTATCACTATTACCTCTACAGGAAACCTGATGTCAAACGCCCCAGCACTGGACTGATTTTTAAGTTGACCTATCTTAAAGTAAAAACTCCTTCAAGGTGAAAATCCTTCACTTTAGGATCTGCAAATTCTTGATCTCTTATCACTGGGTGGCCTATATATCCATATATCGCTTAAGCCGCTCTGTTGCCTGATGGCAGAGGCAAGCTTTCTGGTAAAGGTGTAAGGTAAGAGAGCAAAGGAAGATTTGTTTTCAGGGGTGTATGTTTTGGAGAGTTGTGCAGAAACATTTCTAGTCAGTCGTCCCTGCTGTGGTCCCTAATGTCAAAGCAGTTCTCTTTTATAGTCGCGCTGACAAACAGACAAAGAAGCAGGAGAGATTGCCAACAAAGAAACTAATCTCCCTTTAAACACTCTAGATTTTCTCCTTCAGCTGATGGACTGACATTTTTACTGCTCATTTAGAAATACACAGAAGAAAACCTGCCCAGCATGCCGCACACCTTCTTTGGTTTCTGAACAAGCACAACCCCACCAGTGTCTTCAGGCCCAGCCCAGGTGTGACACAGGTAGGACTGGTGCAGACTCCAAACAGAACCTTCAGAGACTGCATCCAGAACTTCCCAAAACCACCCCCCAAGACCAAAGGAGGGGCAAAAAAAAAAAAATTAACCTTGGAGAGCTCTCTGCTGAACTGGCCCTGAGCTATTACAGGCTTGGAAGAAACAAGCCCTAGCTCAGGGGCTGCACAGAGATGCCTGTTCCTTGCACGCTGTATTTCTGCATCAGAATTGGGGCTGTTTGTATAGGGCGTTTTTCCCTAACCGTGGGAATGAGACAGACAGTTTTTCCTCCAAACGACAACAACAAAACCACCAGACACTGAACTGTACAATCAAACCAACAAGGCATAACGTCCAGAGTCTGCAAAGCCCTGCAGTTTGGACACCTGAAGCAGCAAACCACTGCCCGCACCAGCGCTGGGGCTTCACACATAAGCGCTTCCGCAGCCTCCGCCTTCAGAGCTCAGCGCTGACGACGTTGTTCTGCCCTTCCAAACACCCAACACTTAAATCTAACAGGGGGAAGGAGGCAGCTGGGCTGTGAATACCCAGGTACGCTGGGTTTCGCTTCAGGCAGCCAGTCAGCCTACCGCGTGCCTGACGCTAAACCACTGCCAACACGTTCGATTTCGTGTCAGAGCTTGAGACAACTGCTGCGCAATTATTTCAAAACATCAAGAACTTAGTTTGTAGGCAATGTCAGTATTTTTCTTGGGTCTTTAAAGCTCTAGCGCGAATCTCAGGAGAGAACTGGGGTTAGGCTACCTGCCTGGTACAGCACCCAGGGCTGTTTCTAACCACGTTCCCCTGTGCCTTCCCCAGTTCTCTTAAGCATCACTGGCCCGTTCGATACCACAATAAACAAAAGCACGAAGTATCCCATCTCCAAGTAAGGCTCTAAAGCATGAAACAACTTTTCCTTTCAGCTTTCATGAACAATAAAAACACAGGATACCAAAAAAGGAGGTTCACACAACCAGCAGCTGATCCCTTACCTCCGATCCAAAGGCACGATGCTCGGCAGAAGCGGGAAGATGCTGGCTGGTATCCGCAGGCAGGTGCTGCTCTTTGTGTGTCGCAGGGCGGATAAGAGTGATCCCAACGCTTTTCTGCCTGGTGTCTGGAGGGAGACCCTGAAAAGAAGCGAGTTCGTTAGCAGCCTGCCTTTGGGCACTTGCTGCATTGCAAGCACATACATGTCACACACTCTTAGGCAGGTCTTGCTTACAGAGCCTTATGCCACTTTTAGGTAAAATCAGTCCTGGTACTGGCTTTTCAGTCCTCTACCTGCCCGTGGAAACCCACCTGGATATTGCCTGGCAACTGGCGCTTTCCAAATGCTTCTCCTCAACCTACCTCTTATCTTGATTTTATAGGACGTATTTTAAATCCAGTAACAATTTGTTTTCCCACACCTCTGCCAGAAAGCTTGAAAGAGTGAATACGAGATACTTCTAAACTATTTATTTCAGTTGCCTGGCTTGCTGGACAGAAAACATTGTCCCACACAAGGGAATAGGCATGGGTGGTTTCGGTTCCTGCAAGAATAGAGAAGCGAGCCACATCTTGTGTTTTTTTCCCTGTGCGAAGTTCTCATTGTATCACAAATGAAACAGTTATGTCAACAAGAGAGGTCAAATCAGGTGGTAACTGTAAAGCATTTTGTGAAGAACACATGGTTGTAAGAAATTATCTTTCAGGGGAAAAGGTCTGTTAGAATAACATGGTATCTGTGTCAGAGGCCGTGAAATTGAGTCTGGTCCTAGATCATGCCCTCAAAAGCAGTATTAGCAGCACTAAACAAAACGCACAGTAACTCAAGGCTGCAAAGCCTGGATGCAAACCTGCTGAATGACAGCCAGAGACCTGGTGACGGGCCAGTCCTGCTTCAGAGCCCAGCAGCAGCAGAGGGCAGCCGCGGGACACGAGAGGAAGATGGAACGAGAAGCTCAGAGGAATCAGTAAAATGCATCAGAATGAGAGATGTCTTCCACAAATTAACCTGATGGAGAAAATTGAGGGCATCTATGGAGGAAAACACATTGTTGTCACCCACCTGGCTCCTCTAAGTAAAGATGAGGGGGGAAAAAAAAAATAATTCATAAGGGCCCTTCAAACCCAGCTCGTCTAAAAGCTGCTTATCCAAGCCAGCCTGAGATGCTCCAAATCCTCAGGGCGTGTATTCATAGAATTTCTACCCTACAACTGCTTCCGAAGGTCCTCTCTTCCTCTGAGCTGCCTTCTTTACTGCACCACTGACAGATTCCTTTGAAGTGTTTTTATTCTAATGCCATAAATTGCTTTTACCACTGCCCTGTCCTGAGCTAGACTAATCTACGAGTAAAATTCCCACACCTGCTTTATCTACAAAGGGAAGCACTGTCTTGCACAAACCCCGTTGTGATTCCAAGCAACAGGACACAGCATCAGAAGAAAATTCAGCAATAAGGGTAGAGCTGAATTAAAGGGGAAGTATAAGGAATAGATGGCATTTTCATAAAGAAATACAAGAGATTTAGGCATGGGGGAATAAATACTTCTTTTATGTCTTACAAGAAAAAAAAGTTTGCTTCCAGTAATTCTCAGAATTAAATATTCCAATTAGTGCTCGAAGCTTGTACTGCCGTCCTGCGTTCAGCCAGAAAAGCACAAGGTAAGAGAAGGAACAGACCTGAGCAGCTGGGTGGGAGGGTGAGAACACCTGTGCTTTGTGAGATTTTCAAGCCATCACATAACATCAGCTATTCTGCATTCCTGTTCTGTTCCAATTTACTGCTCCAAGCAGCTCCGCTCATTTGCCCAAATAAGCTCTAAAATACCCCTGTAAAAATAAGGTTTCTTCCTGACAACACTGGGTGTACAACTTCAATGTACTTACTGGCATGCAACAAAACACCCCTCTTGGGCAGGTACTGAGAAAATTAAACAAAAGGATGGTGACAGTAGAAGGAAAAAAAAAAAAAGGGAGAAAAAAAAGGAGAAAAAAGCCACAAACCACCTGTTAATACTCAAACCTAAGCCTTTTCTCCTTTGAGGCTCACAAGAATAAAGCTTTTCTTGCTCCCTGCTTTCACACCTTTTAGTTATTTGTTCCAAATTGAAAGAAGGGGATCTGCATAAGATAAAGGTCTCCAGAACTGAGGAGGACAAGACAAAAGTACTGGCAAGAAAAAGAGAAAAACTTGGAACAGAGACGGGCTTTTACAAGGGTTGAGGGAGGACAGAGGGAAAAAGCCAGGTGAGGGTGGGAGGAGGAAAGTGGAGAAGCAGAGCATCTTCACCACCAGGAGAGTCGTATGGGAGCACGGAGGGCAGATGTGACACACAGGGCTGTTGTGCTTGTGTGAAGAGAGAAAAACGAGAAGTGTTTCTGGGTTGGGTTCACAGAAACGGGCACCTTCCCTCAGGCACCAGGGCTGAGGCGTGTCGGGGGGACGCAGGGTGGCCATCAGCCCTCACTGCCCACGCCAGCTCCTTGCCCTCCACCCCAGGGCTCTGCTGAGAGGGCACACCAGGAAAAAAAAGAAAAAGAAAAATAGAAACAGTGAAAACAGCCCGAGGAAGATTATCTGATGAAGAGCGAGTGCTTGCCCCAGCACCCAGCTCATGAGGCAATGCGCTGTGGGTTTCCTCGCACAGCCTGCGAGAACCCAAGAGAGGGACATGTCCCAGGGCCAAGAGGGGCCCAAATCCTCCCGGGATGGCGCCTGGCTCTGGGGTGTTACGGAGAGTCGCCGCGACTCGTCTCTCCGCCACGGTTTGCTGCCTCCCAGCTAAAGGCCCCGTCAGGCCTGCGTGGCCGCCATTCCCCAAGGGACATCCCCAGGCCCGGGCAACACCAGCCACAGGCTAGAGCTCGCCCTTCATGCCCATTGAGCTCTATTTTTAATTAGAGCAAAAACAACAAAAAAAACAGCAGCTGCACGGAGTAAGAAATAAGGAAGGGACGAAGCAACAGGAAGGTGAAGCGCTTGCGGAGCTGAATCTTCACTTAAAACCTTCGGGCACGTATTTACTGCTAAAATAACCTGATGGAAATGTGCCATCAGACCAGAAGTGGTTCAAGTGCTTTGTATCAAAATATTGTAGGTGTGTTTCAAAGAAACAGATTTTCCTCCCTTCAGATCTTCTCAGTAACACTGAAATAATCTTCTGCTTTCCTTAATACCTACAGAAATCTTTTCGATCACTGGAATTTCAAACAGAAAATATTCAAAGCTCATCTTAAATTACCTTAAGTATTTTTTTTTTAGAAATTAACATTTTCTTGTATTGCTCCACATAGCTTAGACTTCTGCACAAACAATTCAAGACTGGGTCAAGACTTCAGTGACACAATTTCAATTTTTACATGTATAAATTCCTTCATTTCATCACATTTCAGTAGTAGGTACCTTATAGCCTGGGGCAAGCAACTGCTTACAGAAATTTTACTATCTGAAGGGGAACAGAAGCTTATTGTTACAAACAGCCACATAATTAGGTTAAAAGGGACATAAATCTTCACAAAGTCAAGTTCCTTCCTGCTCTGAAGACGCATTTTCAGCAAGAGAAAGTCCATTTAGCCAGGGCTTGATGTGAAAAATAAGCTTAAAATAGCAAGTGAGCCCAAGAAGCTGGTAAGTCATAGTTATAAAGTTATTTACCCTGCAAATACAATTGTCTGAAATTGAAGCGAACTCCAGAGCCACATCTGCCAGAGAGCAAGAAATGGGTCACAGAGGCTGCCAAGGAAGAAGGGGGACTTCGTGGCCCCATTACCAGTGGATTTATAGCTGGAAGGAAGGAAAAGCAGCTGGAAAGACACTCGGATGAAGAAAGGGGGCCCAGATCCTGTATTGACCTTCGTGCCAGGAGTGCCAGGCTAGATCCAAAAACGTTTTTGGCAGCTCCGATGAAAATCAGGAGCTCAGATCCCAAGCTGACATTCTGCAGTTTCGCCTACCTCTATCCAAACTCTTGAGGGCATATCTGATCTCAACGTTTTTGTGGTTCCAAACACAGGGCACGGGACACAGCTTGCATGCTTAGGTGCTAATTAGCCATCTTGACTTCGCTTTAGTCACTGGAGAAAAAACCCCAGGCATTTACAATAACAAAGTTTAGCTTCTTGTAGAATAGGTAACTAAATCACACCCTGACCATACTCATTTCTTCCTGGTAACTAAAGGAGACACCCAGCGTGAGTAGCTCACAGCACAGTGCTTGCTTGTGCCTCAGTACAGTCCTTACAGGCTCTCTAAGAAGCATAAGCCCAACATCCTTCGTGTACACCCTCCTCATGGCAAGTGCTATCAGACCTGCAACACAGGCAGCATTTCATTCCAAAATAAAATAGAAATACAAAACAGCCCCTGGGCTCTGTGCTCCTGATGAGCTCAGGCTGCTGTCTGCACAGGATACTGGCCGCTCTAGGTCACATTTTAAGATGCTTCACTTTTCTCTGGAAACACCTGGAAAGCACCATCATCTCCCATCATCTTATTCAGGCATTCTCAGGAAGTTCTGTGCAACCTCAGACCAAACAGGAGACAGTCAGGGAGCACAAGGGTGGCTTCTCCCCTGGGATCCAGGGGGGATCCCCAAGCACAGGCAGCACCCTCACCTACAGGATCCACAGAGACAAGTTACCTGTGCGGCCAAGGTCCATGCTAGAGGCAAGGCTAGAGATGAGCGTGCCCACACCAAAGTGAGAAGACCCCACCCTGGTCTTAAATAGAGCCATGGGCAGGTGTGGGGAGCCCCAGGTGAGGTTGCTCAGCACCATTAAGGGTTATTGACCCTGGCAAAGATTTAGTGACTGGTGTAGCAGGTGCCAAACATCACTGCTGTGAGATTGTTGTTTGTGGAGCCCTGCAGCCTTCCAGACATTTCTACAAGAAGACACTGAGTCACTCTCACACCAGCTTCCTTCCAGCAGCTCCCTAAAAAAATCTTCTTCCTCTTCTAGCAAACCAGTGCTCCGTCTGCAGGGCAAAGGCCTCTTCGCTCTCTCCGCCACAACTAACGGCTGAATGCGGTGTGGGAATGCGTTCGGGTGAATCCAGGACTGATATTCTCCCCGCAGCAGATCTCTGCTGGCCTCCTCCAAGCACAAGCACGGGACGTGCACGGGGATGGTCTTCCTCTTGGCCACCTCGTCCTGCGCTGGGACTGGCCTCTGAGCACCTCCTGAAATTCTCCAGCAGTTCTTGGTGCAAGTCTTTCATCCTCCTCATCTGTAGTCCTCTCTTATGTGGACTGCTCCAAAAGTCAGGTCCTAGATGACAGGAGCAGCCTTTTCTGATGTGAGGGAAGAAAACCAACGCAGCTGTCAGGCAATGTACACCAAAATAGGCATCACCCCCAGCTGCTTCGTACCCAGAGGGCTCATTGCAACTCTATATCCATCTGCCTTTGTCCTTGCTACCCCTTTCAGAGCCTTTTCCAGGATTGCTTGGAAAAAAGATCTATACAAAGTGCAAAGCCAGCAAGCAAATAGAAATAGTACAGTTTGGAAGCCAGTGACTGTGAAGTTTGGGTTAGAAAGCACAGAAATGGGAAGATCCGCAATGCAAGACGCATGTGCTAATGGCACAGCTGGAACAGAGAATGGATTGGGAACCAGCTACTGCTTCAGAAGGGCGTGATTTGAGATCAACAGACCCTTTCTGGTCTTTAGGAAGGGTGAAAGGCCCTAAAATCTGTGAGGATCTTTTTGGAGGGCTGCAGGCTGGCCAGCTGGTTTGGCACAGTTGAGGACGTTAGCAGAGTGGCGGTGAGAACAAACATCTGCACGTGGAGATCTGTCGTTAGGGCAGGCAGCTGTAAAGGCAGAGCCAAACGCTGACATGAAAGGCTGTCAAGAGACCAACATGAGGAATCAGAAGCTTTTTGCCCTAGCCCGTGCTTTTTCTTGTGCTGCAGAGCTCTTCTCACTTCTGCAATGGCTTCAGTCCGTGTTTTAGGAAGGAAAATACGTTTTTTTGCCAT
This sequence comes from Apaloderma vittatum, assembly GCF_000703405.1. Lineage (NCBI taxonomy): Eukaryota > Metazoa > Chordata > Aves > Trogoniformes > Trogonidae > Apaloderma > Apaloderma vittatum. Next base: position 52,688 of record NW_009706845.1, on the reverse strand, counting down.
CCCTCATTCACTCCCTGCAAGAATAGGGTTAATTACTTTTGCCACTTTTAACAAGAAACCAGATTGCTTGCACATAACGAACATTTCCTACTTGCAGATTTGGCCTGACTTCATGTGAAATCAGTCCTGTTTTACTCTCTGCTCCGCAGTGCCTGTCCCACGGCTCAAAGGCGGCCGTGCCTGACACCATCTCTGTGCCAGGCTGCTCATGGCTGTTCTCCCTCCCTCCTCATGGACTGCTCAGGATGGGCTTATCCCTTTCTGTTTCCTGTGCCTCTTCCATGGCACGGGCACTTCTTCCTTGCCTGAGCTACCTAAACACCCCCGGCCACTGCAAAGCCGTGGCGAGTAAGAGCAGCTTGGCACCCCCAGCCCTCGCGAGAGCCTTACGTGCCCTCACTGGAATTTCCCTCCCGCTCTAACACATGCTGTCTCACTGTGTATCTTCCCTTCTTCCCAAGCATCTGTTGAGACCACTGACAAAAGGCAGCGTGTTGCTTTGATGATGTCTTTTGTTCCACGGCAATCCAATAAATACATGTTAATAGAGCTAATGTGAAATCCCTAATGCGGTGACTGTTCAGTGCTTCTTCCAGATGTTGGTTCTCCTTTCAGTTAGAAAGAGAGAAGGCAAAAGGAATTGCCATGGCTGGTCTTTGCACTTTGGCACCATTACTCGGGGATTGAAACTCTCATATTACTGTGCATGTCTTGACCACAAAGAAGTGGCTTCTTCTTTTTTTAAACTGTACAATAGTTTGCAGAAAAAAAATTAAAATGATTGCACCATGAATTTATGAGATGCAGCAATACATGACAATGCATTGTCATTTACAGTGGCTACAAATGTTTTTTGTCTAGGTGCAAGAGACGCTGAGATGTCCTGGGAAAAGCAGAGATGGGACTGATATCGATGTGGAAGAGGAACCTGTGAATTACTGACAGACCGGGGAAACATCTGTGTTCTGCTCACCAATGAAGAGGAAAAAAAAAAAAAGAACAAAACCCCAAAGTGTTTTCTGAAGGCTCACCAAGCCCCAAAAAACCCAAACAAAAAAGCCCAACACCCAGTAACCCAGTCTGAAACGAGAAAGTGGAGAGTCCAGTTTAGTTCAGAGGCCGTTGCGATTTCTCAGCCAGAGCCCAGCACAAACTGGGATTAGCTATGGCTTGACTGACGGGGAACGCTGCCGTGCATTCTTCCACTGATTTAGGGCAGGAGAGGAAATAAGGAACTTCGCTTTTAGTCTGAAATTAGACATTTTAAAAAAGCCAAGTCTGAACTTCTCTCTTTGACTACTTGTTGGGATGTTCTACACTCGGAGCCTGCCAGACCACAGGTTTTAAAGACAGAGGCAATAAAGAGGCAATCTCAAAAGCTTTCCTCTGAATCTCCCAAACAGATTCTCAAAGGTGTTTTTTTTTAAAGCAGCAAAAATTGAAAGTTACAATCAAATTAAAATCCCATGAGGAGGTTTTTTTCTAGGGGGAAGTAATTTTCAAGATGTGTTTGTGGTAAATGCCCCTAACGTTTGCAGCAGAGCCCTCCAGATGTCATTAAGACATTATTGTGTTGCATTTCCTCCCCAGGTGTCAGATAAAAAAAAGTGATTGATCAGTGAAAGACAAGTTTGAGAGAGAAAATAGAAAAAAGGAGACAACCGAGGTACTGGAGAAATCACCAAAGGGAGAAGTAGTGACACAAAAAAATCAGCAGGGCCAATGAATTATCATTGCCAAGGAAATCTTGACTCCTCGGTCCAAATGAACTGCCTGTAATAGTAGAGACTTACTCATTCCTTCCAACACAGAGCTGGATTTAACAGCCGTCGTGGGATGCAAGCAAAGGCCAGCACTCTCCAGAACGGAAAGGTCTGACACGCAGTCCTGTTTCAGAAGACCAAACCCACCTTCTTGGGGGGTGCCAGAGCTCCTTTCCGTGCCTCTTCCCAGCTCTCCTTTGCCTGCTTGCTTAGAACTCGCTGTACCACACGTACCTCTGGCCATACCCGCCGGGAGGTGCAAACTTGGTGTTCCTAACCAGTGGTGTCCAGCTGCAGCGGAGTCCAAGCGCTGTCAGGCACTCAGTGAAGGAATGATAGCTTACAACAAATCTTTATAAGCAAAAAAAACCCCAAACCAACAAAACAGATTATGCTTTGCTAACGTTTCTCAGGAAGGGCCGAGATAAAACTGCTCTGTCTTCATGTACATACATCCCTGCATCTCCACCCTTGGCCGGGGAAATTAAACAAGCTCTGAAGATTTTATCCTGCTCTGTTAGAGTCATGGGCACTACTGATAGGAGCAAAACCTTCTCATGTCTTTTCATTATTCCAATCAACCCATGAAATCCTTGCTGCAGATGCTTTTATTTGTAGGTACTGCCAGGGCTGTTTCTCATCTTAATGAAATTATAAAACGGTTGTTTCATGAGCCTGCTTTCTCCGAAGAACTCCTTGGAGTCCTTTACCAGGCAGGAGCTATGCAGAGCAGACCTGAAACCTGACTTTTGCTCCTGAGCCCTTGACATTAGTTGTTGCTGTTCCTTCAGCTGCAGTTGGCTTCGGTTTAGGGCAGAAGATCGGAAAGGGGGGTTGCAGGGGATCAGCTTTAGCGCCAAGCCCCTGCCAGGGCTTTGAAATATTGAGTTTACTTTTTCACTCTTGTATGGTTTGATCTGTGCAGCGATCTCATTTGCGGATGTTAGCAGTCTGATCTCATACTTGTCAGGGTAACCCTAATTTTTAAATTTAACTTAGGTAGCTGTTTTCCGAAACCTTTGCTGCTATCTGCCCAGATGAAGTGAAAGGGGAAGCACGGTCTTACGAAGCAAATCAGATGAAGAGCATGAGCAAGGGTTGCTTGTATTTGTTACGAGGGTGTTTTCCATCCTTGGGAACCCCCGTGGAGTTTGTTGCTTTTTGCGTCCCAGTTTGCATTAAAACGCTCGCCCTTCCCTTCACAGGCGTGGTGTGCAGGGTACAGCAGCCCGCAGCTCTCCACGCCATGCCTGGGACACAGGCACCCCCATGGCTTTAGGAGCAGCCTCGTGTTCCCTCCAGCCTTCCTGGTGCCCCTTCTCCGACTCGTATGTTAAATCACGACGAGCCCTACTGTGCTGGCAAGCAGCGTCACGTAACGGATGGGAACCCTTTCGGTCTGCTGAGAGGAAGTACCGTAAACATGCAAATATCTGAAGTACTGCAAACATGCAAATACTCAGAACCGTGGATCTTCCCACACCAGTTTCATGAGCTTGTCCCTGCCGACCCAGGCATCACCACACTTTACGGTTACCGCGTCCACCGGCTCAGGCGGGAGGGTGAGCTGCGGGCATGGAAATGCCCAAGTGGTCCCAATACGGGTTGAAAATCTCATTTCTTTAAAGCCAGCTATCATATTTCAGGTAGGTTCCCAACAGTAACAACCTAAAGATGTAGAAGTTTGCACCACTCTCTCAGATTTTCTTTACCAGTACTCATAACTGGCTTGGCAATACAAGATTGGTTAGTCACCAGCACGTTAAGGCTTGGCATAACTCTAGCAGATAGCCCTTGAGCTGATTTTCATTCCTGTTGTATGACATACGAGAAGATGCTCATGCAGAGAGCTCTAAAGCTCTAAAAGTTAGTTAGATAAGCTTTAGGCTCCGTTGGATCTCACCAGATTGTGCCAGTCTTTCTCCACCAGGAGCGCTGCCGGGCAGTGAGCGATGGCAGTTGGTGTAAAGTTCCTAAAGGCACGTAAAGGATGTGCTCAGTACACTGCGCAGATAAGAAAAAAGGTGCTACAGGGTTACTCACCACTATATAGACCCCCTTGGAAAGAACTTTTGCAAGCCTCTTGGACAAACTGGGCAAAGACATTGAAATCACCACTGACAAGAATAAGCAGGGGTCGCTCCCCCACAAAATTCTCTTTCATGCCCTCCAGAAGTTACTGGATTCTGTGTGTTGAGGGATTCCGAACCGTAAAGGATGGCAAAGAGGCTTTAGCAAAGACAACCGACGGAGCTGTTTTTAGTATCAGCTGCATGGAAAATACTTCTCAGAGGCTCTGGGGTGTGAGAGTGGAAGACATTATTTCCTCCTTCAGTTTCTGCTGAAAAACAGACCTTCGGAAGTAAGTAACAACAACAAAAGAGCAACGTTTCTGATGGGTAAGTACTTGTGGCCGGTGCTGGCGAGCCCCAAGTCTCCCGCGAGAAGATCGCAGAGTTTCATCCCGCTGCAGAGATTTAAGGTCTGAACCGAATCTGGGGCGAGCTTCCAAGGCACTGGGTACCCCAGACTCCAAAACATTCTAAGATTTCCTTTCTCTTTCTGCTGTCGAAGAGGAATATTTTCGTTACTGTAGAAACACTCGGGTATGAAGGTTTCCATGATTTATTCACGGTTTCAAGAGCCCACGGAAGGGAGCTGGGATGTGATCGGTGATGAACTCAGACAGAGCTAGCAGGCCTCTCTGTTAGGAAACGCTCCTGTTTTGAATTAAAAACCTATCTATTTCAAACAGAATCTGCCTCTCTTTTGGACAAAAGTAACATGGAGCTCTGTGCTAGGACCAGAGGAAATAATTAACAACATGATTTAACGGCGCTGTGCAACTGTAGCTCTGTAACAGCGAAAAGAGCCACTAATGAGCAATGATATTTCAGTTGCCATAAAAACGCAGGCAGGTAATTAGAAATTGTTTTCCACAGCCCACACAGTTTTTACCTTTTCAATATGCCTGCTTTACTTCTTTTTTTTTTTTTTTTTCACAAGGGAAAAAGGATTACCATCTTGGGGCCCAAATACACAGATAAAAATACAGAATTTTGAAATGTTTGCCATTCTGCGTTCCTCTTTCTGTTATCTGATTTATAGCATGCAAGAGGATTTTAGAATAAACAACATGTTGTCATACCTTAATCAGCATATATGCTTTTCAATTCCTACTATAAGTGATTCTAGTCCTTTAAATAAGACAGTCTAATCATCCAGAAGAAGACAGACAATCAGGGTACAAATATTTACTTTCTGGTTGTGTAACTTTTGACCAAATTCAAGTAATGTCTTGCTAGTACCTTTCACTGAATATCTGCTTTTCTATAGGCTTGAGTTGGCAACAAAATACATTTGCCATCCAGGCTATGACATGAAATCTAAGTCTTTATTTCAGGCAAGTGTTAGTAATTACATAATATTAGCGATACTAACAATATTTTTTTTTTCCCTTGTAATTTGTCTCGACGGAGACTGATTTTCTTTTTTCCCCCTCATGTGACTCCTTTTCTTGTACATGTGGAAAGCATGCACATCTAAGCAAGCCTGCTTCAAATAGTCTATGAACTAAAATGCATTGATGCTGTTATTGCCTGGTAAGACCTAATTACGCCTTTTGAAAAAGAACTCAGAAGGAAACAGAAGCATGAAGCAGGCACACTAACATCTTCCTACATATGTTCCCTTTGGACGTCAAAACAAGCTTCCTAACAGACAAACGTGGGGCTGGTTTTTTGTATTTCTTGTTTGTGTTAATGCCACGAGAACGTGTATTGCTCAATCCTTCTTTACACAACAGCGGCAGCAGCGAACATCCAGGCTGCAGCAGCCTGGGGCGTAGAATCATGGAATCATAGAATTAAAGACTCTGGAAAATCATCGGAAAAGACCTCTAAGGTGATCTAGTCCAACCATCTACCCAACACCACCACGCACGCGCTTCTCATCTCCATGGTGGAGGACGCGAGGGACGTGCTGCAGACCAGCCTGGGGAAGGTCCATGAGGCAAGAACCCACTGAGATCAAGCCCCTTCCTCAGCCCCAGGCAATCCTGCCCACGCTGCTTTGCAGGAGCCCCGCTCTCCTCTAACGTAGGGAATTATGGTAGTGAGCGCTTCTGGCGAGCTCGTTATTCTGGTAAGCAACGACCAAGAGCAGGAACCGTCTTTGGCATGCATGCAAATCAAAGTTTTACTTACTTAATTAGGGCAAACGGGCCTATAGGGAAAGTACATCTGTAACCAGCATAACTATCTGCAAAGTCCCTACAGTAAGTTCAGTTTTATCAGCAGAAAAAGCCACTTCCTCACTCCCTGCCTGTGGGATAACCGATATGCAATACTGGCAAGCAAGGTTCAAATCCTCCAGGCTGGCTACGCCATGGTCATCTCCCAGCACTGAGCGCGCGCGGTACCAGATAGGTCACTCAGAGCTGGTCTCAACATACGCAGCCTTCTAGCTGGGTCTTAACGAAAGCCAGCCGGCAAACATCCTTCTGTTTCAGACGGGAAAACATTCTCGCTGCTTTGCAACCGAATAAATTTGAGTGCGAAGAAATTCAGCAGAATCGTTCTGTGGGGTTTATATGATTTGCGCCTTTAAGTGTCTGTCTTGTTCCTACACTTCTCCTACAACAATCTGCCCTAATCCTAAGGCTGCCAGAACCATTTGTGTGTGCGAGCACAGGGCAACAACAGGAGCTGCATCTCTTCTGTAAGCGAACCCGTTCTTAAATATATAGTGTATTTTCACAAGCACCCTTTTTTAGTGTGATAATTTACTTTCGTAACCGACACGTACAAGTGCAGCTGGGATTAACTTCCACTCTCCTTTCCACAAAGACTGTGGCTTTTGCTCAAAGCGGACAGTGATGACTGAGCGAGGGCTGAAAGCATTATCGATGCAAGTTCACACAGACCAGAGAGCATCTGCAGAAGAGTTGATAATGTTTGTTTTCCACAAATGCTCGTGGGGTCAGTCAGTGAACTGTTTCTGAATCGCTGTTCCCAGCTGAGGGTCTGCTTCGCTTGCCGGGCTGCAGAGCACTGTGCAGTGATTTAGTGTTAAGGGCAACTTTGTGATTGGAAAAATTCCAGCAAACACGTTCCCATTGCTTATGAACAACTTAAAAAAAAAATCAGCCAAACAGGATGTACTGATAAACACTGAGACAGCGGCCAAAAGCTCACTATTGCTTTTCATGAAGGCCATACAAATAATTTTAAAATAAACAGCCGACAACCTCCCAGCTTCTACCAACCTCCTTTGACAATTCATGGAAACAGCTCAGAGCTGCATAAAGCACAGAGCTGCGTTTTACGGGGTGTTCACTGTGGGGCGTTCTTTTTTCGAATCAGAGCCATTAAGCTTGGGTTTCTGAGGTTTCTGAGCAGTCGGACACCAACACCTACATTGTCCTGCAGCCAGGTAATAGCTGCAGCGATGTTCTGCTGCACAATTTTAAACCACGACGCAGCTGCTGAGCTACAGGGACACTCGGGTGCTGCAAGCCAGAGGTCAGTCCTGAAGAGGCAAAACCAACCACTTTCTGAAAATCCAAACAACTAGTTCCTCTAAGCGCTAAAGTCTCAGCCTCACTAACGCGTTTGCCCCCTGGGATAAGGGTGAGGCTGGATTTCCCCCCATTGCTTGAAATAATTTAGAAGTGCCGCTACTTGGCGTTTCTGGCAGCCGACTCCTTTAAGGTCCCTTCCAGCCCAAGCCATTCTACCACCCTGTGAGCTCCAGCAAGCGTAAACTGAGCTGCCTGCTTATTTAGCTGGAGAGAAATGTCAAGCAAGGCTTGTCTGAGTGCTATAAAAAGCCATTGGGAAGTCAGACTTGAAAAGCAAGAGGATTTAGCACCAAGGGAAATAGCAACCACCAGCCGAGGCTCACACACAGCAATGACCTCCTACAGCCCCGCGAGCAGCAGGCGAGAGCAAAGCTGAACTTCCCAGAGAGGAGCAACCAGAAACCTCGGGAGCATCTCCGGGGTCAGCTCGGAGCTGTGCTTGGAGAAGAGGAAGGGTGGGAGAGGAGGAAGGGGTGCCCTGCAGACAGCAGCGCCCAGCTCCGCTCGGCACCCTCTCCCGCAGATGCCCGAGAGGCACCACATCATCCCGATGGGGCGGCAGGAGAGAAAACACCGGGGCCGAAGGCACATGCACCTGATTTGGGGGCAGGGTCCAGAAGCGAGTAGGGGAGCTGCGGCACCTCGCAGAATGTGACGTCATTCAGGTTGTGGTGCAGCCGCGAGCCTCTGCTTCCTCCTGCGAGCACACTTGCACCCGGCCGGCTTTCTGCTGAAAAGGTAAGGCTGCTTTTAAGCTCTCTCTGTGATCTAGAACCAACGTTAAACACGCCGGTGCCGGCTGCTACAAAACAGTTGAGCTCCTCAGGCTTTTTTGTTGGGGTTGGCTCTTGCCAGGAGGAGATTTGGGGCGCTTGGTCTTGAGAAAACAGCAGCAGATCCCCTGTGGGAACGCGTGGAGGAGTTGAAACAGCGGCTGCATCAAAGTCGCTGTTGCTAGACAAAGCAAAACGTTGCGGGGTGGGCAATTAGCGGTTCTCCAACTGCTCTCCAGCATCATTACTAGGCATAATTTCCTTCTTTTGCCTGATTTTTCAGGAAATATATTTTATTTTGAAGTCGCACTTGACAGTAAGGGAATCTTGCAAATTTGTTTTTTCTGATGGTGATTTGTATTACGGTTAAAAAAAAATCGACGGGCTGCCTGTCTTTGTGCCATCCAACACTCTTCGAATTGCAACAGTAGGAAATTAATTAGTCAGGGGGACGTAAAAATGACAAAAGTAGCAAGATTGGTTTTGTTACTGAGAATCCTGAGCTGGTTTTGATTTATAACTCAGACTGCAGTTACCAGTCTGGATTAAAACCTAACTTACTTTATGCACTGAAGCTTTTAAACCGTACTTTGCAAACGTTTACTGATGGGCTTGCGCTCCCTTGCACCGGCAGCTCAGCTCTGACGGGAGCTCAGCAAAACAGCACGTTCGCACTTTGGTGCTTTGGGAAAGGATGCAGAGTGGGTGGCCCCCGAATCTGAAATTTCTTAAAAGTAAATCAAAAGGGCATTCACGCCGAAGGTGAGTCAGCCTGTCAGATGTGGCTCGCCACAGATTGCTGTAGGAGAGGGCTGGAGCAGGTGGGTAAGGGAATGATTTTTGCTCGGGGAGCGAGTGAAAGTGTCAGGACCTTGGCTCCCGCGGGAGCACCACCGGTCACGGGAATTGCATCCCTCGTGGAAGCCCTTTGGTGGGACAACCCTCCAGGGAGCGTGTCCCTGCCCTGCGGGGCTTCTGCTGTGACAATTAGCCTGGCGTTGCAAAAAGAAACCGTCTCCTCCCAACAGATCAGACATGTCTCATTGATATTTATGAGTGACATGCTGATCTGCTCCTTTTTTTTTTCTTTTCTTTTTCTTTTTTTTTTTTTGTGGAAAGAGGAAAAAAAAAAACACCAGAAAAAGTACCTCCAACTGTAGAACTTTCCACTTCTGACTGTAGAGGTTTCATACGGAAGCGTGATGGCGCGAGACATTCGCAGCCGTGCAAGAGGGCAGAGTGTAGAGGCATTTGTGTCTTAATCAAATCAATTAACCTGTCTGCTAATGGGCATGCCGGAAAGACCCAGGACTCTGGGATGATGTTCCCCTGCTTCTCGGTCCTATCAAGATGAGCATTTTTTTCTTAGAAATGCCACGTTTAGCTTCCAAATATCCAGCTACCAGTCATTATGTCCTTACTGCAACAGCCTCAGAAATGCAGACTCTAGTTAAAACGTAAAGAGCAGTAGTTAGACAAATGTATTTATTTACTACTGATTATTTTGAAATTTTGCATTCTGAAAACAACATGGCAACAGGAGCTGTCTCCCTGCAATGTGTAAATAAGCATCGATAAAATCTGATGGAGCTTCTCAGCCTTCTACCCTTGCCGTACGCACGTCACTTTGTTTTCTTAACAGTTTTGGAGACCTCATTTCAGGCTGATGACACTCAGTGACATCTCTGGGCGTTTGCTTTTGCGCACGGGCGGGAAGATAAGAGGACAGAATTAAGCTTCAATCTGAACAAGAGAGATGGGAGGAAGGGAAGAAACACAATTCTTTTGTAGCCCCCTGTGCCTATGCCTGGCTGCAACATTGTCCAAGGAGGAGCTTTAATCTAATTATATTTTTATGGCTTTGCAACGAAGCCATTCATTCTCAGAAAATGCCCTGTCATGATGAGCCAGCAGCTCATTGTGTATATATTTATTAATTGTGTTCATGCATTTGCGCTGCCAGCCAGGTCAGCCCTCCCCATAACGGCCTGACCTCAAGTCCACTGAATGCAACGAGCAGAGGCTTTGACTCCCTGGGCCATACACCTCCTGTTCATCAACCACGGTGTCATATTTGCTGGGGCTGGTGGGGACAGGACATCACCTTGCATTTCCACAGGTTGAGCTTTATCAACTTTTGGCTCTGAGGTTCAAAGCAACTCCCTGGTCTCCATCAAAGTGGAGCTTCCCAGGACTCCTCTACCTGTAAATAACAGCAACAAGGACTACTCCTGGGAGCACGTTTTGGTTTTTTCCCCTAATATCAGGTATTCCGGCAACACTAGAGTTTTTAATTTTTTCACCCCAAAAGGTAGCAACCCAAACTTCTGAGAACCTGGCCACAATCCTGCCTCCAGCCACTCCGACAGCCCTAGTCCCTTGGGGGTTAGAAAAATACCTTCAAGAAGAGGGCAAAGAAATTAAATCTTGATTAACTCTGACACCTTGTGGACAATTACCAGATGAAGGCCGAGGGGACACCTCGAGGTGCCGTGGTCTCCACCTTGATGTGGCTCGTCAGTGTGCCCGCGCACAGTTGGCTGCAATCGAAAAAGCGAAAGCTGAGTTCTGGTATCAGCATCGCCCTCGTGTTAGAGCAGACACATCCTGGACGCGCTGGTTTGCCCAAAACGGCTCCGTTCGGCGGCCGGTTTGAGTCAGCAGCCTGAACTTGATCGTTCTTATTGCCGATGTTGCGGTCTGGTCTGTCGCTGTCACATGAAATGTAAATGTAAATAAGGACTGGCTGTATCTAGGGGAGCGCAGTAAGCAAACTGACTGTTATGACTCATTTGAACTGATCAACACGCGCCACCATTTAAATATAAGCGCGCCCTTAAAATAGAACATTTTGCAAATGTGCCTCTATGGTTTCAGTGGCCACATAGCCCTGGTGTCAGGCTAACGTTGACATCCAGGGGAAACCAGGTAGCTACTGACTTGGAAATTGGCTCTTTAAGGGCTTCTTGGAAAGGTGGGAGGACACCTGAAGAGCCAGAAATTGTGTATAGCGAGCAGTTCTTTTACCAGACAAGGGCTGCATATCCAGCTAAAGCTGCAGACAAACCAGATGGAAAGGGAACACAAACCTCCAGAGTGCCAGAAAGTCACTGCGCTCTCAAGAAATGGGTTGTAACCCCCCATTTACCTCTCTGAGAAGCAACGACCTGAGCGAACACCCCAGTCTTGGTGTTCTGAGGAGCACCAGAAAGGAGAGCGGGAGGCCCTCAGCGTTGCTTCTCAGACCACTGGGTTTGCAGTCATGGGCCAGATGCATCTTTCCCCCTCATTTCCAGCACTTTTTGCACCCTCCCCATGGACACATTCCTGCCTTGTGATAGGAGCATGGCTGTGGTGTCCTGGGATGGGGCCTGAAAAATGAAAAAAAAAACAAAAACAAAAACAAAAACCAAAAAAACTCCTTCGGGCAGCATCTGTACAAGCTGCCAAATCCAAGTACCACAATGATTAAGAAGCTGAAAAAACAGCTCTTTGTGTTCTTTGTCCCTGGAGACCTCTAAACACTACTCTTTGTTGGTTTGGGTGGTTTTTTATTTAACATAGGAAAAAAACATTAGTAACAGCGTACGAGTTACTAATATCTACCTACAGAGACACTTCTAGCAAATGCCCCTCGCCAGCACTGCAGGAAATGAGTCAGGAGGAATGAATCAGTGTCTGCAGTGCCACTTGGAATAGGAAGCTGATATTCAATTTCTACCATTCTGTTAGACACGGGAGGGAATCACTGGACTGAGACTTATAACCCTGTGGGGAAATACCTCATAAAACCAAGCTCCTGCCTGTCTTTCCTTGCTGAGGACAAGGCCAACTACAAAAGCTGATGAAAGAAAGATGGCCCTGGCAGTTCAGCGTGTAACATTTCACCATCCCCACTCACGTGAATCAAAGGAGAGCCAGGAACTGGAAGTATCTGAAAATAAGATTATCAGGTGGGAAAAAAAAGCATTAAAAAACGAGGCTGCTGGGGTGGTGAGAAATGGAAGTTAATCTGAATAAGTGTCTGCTTGTTACGTCAGTTTAAGGGCACAGCTTTTCCCCATCATGCCAGAGAAGGTGAGGTCCCACTGATGGGGTCACCCCTGCAACACCCAGGGTACACCTGAATGGCAGGTAAAGCTTTCACAGCCCCTGTTTTTATTCTCTGCAGGAATGACCCACCTGCCCTACACCACGACAGCCATTTCCAGCAGCCCAGTCATGACGCAGAACAACCTGACCTGCTCCAGTCACAACATAACCTTCAAAAACAGCCTGTACGCGACCACCTACACCCTCATCTTCATCCCCGGCCTCCTGGCCAACAGCGCTGCCCTCTGGGTCTTGTGCCGCTTCATCAGCAAGAAGAGCAAAGCCGTCATCTTCATGATCAACCTGGCCGTGGCCGACCTGGCTCACGTCCTCTCGCTGCCACTGCGAATCTACTATTACATCAACTCCACGTGGCCTTTTGGGAGACTCCTTTGCTTGCTCTGCTTCTACCTGAAGTACCTCAACATGTACGCCAGCATTTGCTTCCTCACCTGCATCAGCATCCAGAGGTATTTCTTCCTGTATCAGCCCTTCAAGGCCAAGGACTGGAAGCGGCGCTACGACGTGGCCATCAGCGCGATGGTGTGGCTCTTCGTCGGGCTGGCGTGCTTGCCGTTCCCCATCATGCGCAGCTATGGCCTGGCCAAAACCACCAACACCTGCTTTGCAGACCTTCAAGTTTGGCAGATCGACAGCAAGGTGGCCACCGTGCTGATGACAGCCACGGCGGAGCTCCTCGGCTTCATCGGCCCGCTCATCGTTATTTTATTCTGTACCTGGAAAACAAAAGACTCTCTTCGGGGTTTCCAGATACCGCTGGAAAACAGCGGCGAGAGGCAGAAGGCTTTAAGGATGGTTTCCATGTGTGCCATCGTGTTCTGTGTGTGCTTCGCACCGTACCACATCAACTTCTTTTTCTACATGTTGGTGAAAGAAAACGTCATCACAGATTGCGTCCTGACTACCATCACGCTCTACACCCAACCCTTTTGCTTAAGTCTTGCGAGTCTGGACTGCTGTTTGGATCCGATCCTGTATTTCTTTATGACCTCAGAGTTTCAGGACCAGCTGTCAAAGCACAGCAGCATGGTCATCAGGAGTCGGCTCATGAGCAGAGAGAGTGCCTCATCCGCTAAGGAATGACAAGAAAGCCACCTTAAATCAATGAAGATATTTCGTATCAAATCTGGGACTGTTCTGTGGCACTCGATTACCAACTCCGTTGTGGAAGATCCTGCACGTTTATTGAGGGGAGCTTTGTGGCACTAGAAATCTTTTGAGATCTAGAAGATGAAACTCTGTTTAGGACTGACGTCTTGGAAGCTGAGGAGCGACCAAACTGGCGTGACTACACCTACTGCTGTGCCACCCGCTCCTGACCTAGCTGGACTGGAAAATACACAGAAGAGAGCGACAAAACTTTTGCTAGGAAACAGTGGAAACATCCCAGGAGATTTCCTACTATTTTTCCAACTCCACGGCTCTACGATCGAGCCAAAGACAATCCACTCCATACACCAACATACACAGAAGTGTCTTCTCCACAAAAAACACGCAACGCGTAGGAGAAGCTGAAAATGACCAGTAATAGCAAACGATGGTTCTGGTCTCTGCACTCAGGGCTGAGGACATAAGAAGGCTGGCAGCTTACTTCAGCACAGCAGCCCCAGAGCTTGTTGCTGCCCACTCCTGGCTTTGAGTGCATCTCACTTGTCACCAGACTCCCCCTCCCGCTCTCATACATGATTTCCTCCTCATGCAGCTCTAAGTTTGCTCCTTAATTGCTGTTGCATCCCGTAACTTGCACCTCCAGCTGGTGTGAGACCGTCTGCAAGACAAATTCTCCCAACAGCTCCCCAGACACCCCAAAGAGCGGGACCGTCCCTTGCTCCGAGTGACTTTCTTCCCCTCCGGGCTGCCCCCGTTGGCAAGGGGGGGTTCAGCCCGTGGCCTTTGCCTTTGGACCCCAGGGAGCAGGATCACCAGGAGCATGGGCTTGGCGTCAGTGGACTTGACGATACTGGAGGTATCGTGCCGTCCTCACTCTGTTCTAACGTGTGGCTTCTTGGGCCCAGAGCTACCTGAGATGGATCAGTCCTGCGAAACCTCGGCTCCAAGGGGTCAACTCACACGTCTTTTTAAAAATCACCTTGCCGAGGTGATTTCACTAGCAGAGCACAGGCTAATTTCTTCAGTATATCATTCATTGGGGAATTTTCCACCAGCTCCTCTCACGATCTTAGTGTTTAAATTTTTATAATCAGCTACAAAGATTTGAAAAGCAGCAATAAGATGACACTTACTCCTTATTTGGAATCAGTGACAGCTCTTTGGCTAAGTTCACCCACTTGGTGCAACTTCAAGGGTGTCCTCACGATACTTGGGGATTGTTTTGGCTGAACAACACAGGCACTGATTCATTGCCTTTGAAAACTTGCCTTTTTTCAAAAGGAACGTGTAAAATTCTCCGTAAGCATCTTACGTGTTGCTACAAATACAGAAAAAAATACCAGAAACACTTTCTAAGTGTATTTTAACCATTCAATTCCATTTAATTACCTTATAACTCAGCCAAAACCTTTCTGTGTACCACGTTTTCCCTACTTGACTGTTTTACATTAGAATGGGGAAAAAAGGAAACAGTAGCCAGGTTGCAATGACCATTACTCTGGAGTTCCTCTGAAAGGCAGCAAAGAGATAGAGGAAACACAAGAAGCTCTTGTAGTTCTCCTCCCATTCGAGGGAAGATGAACTTAATCTTCCATGTAGATAAGTGAAAATATCAATATACGCCTATCTGAAGGAAATGACAGTCACAGTTAGCCTTCTGCTGAGAAAACTGCAGAGAAGGCAAACATTCACCTCCCACCAAAGGCCACGGAAACGTTTTCTCCGACGTAACGGGCAGCTCATTACACAACTGACACACACACACAGGTTACACACTGCAAGTAGTCCCTTCAAAAACGCGAGCAGAGATTGATGCTCGGGTACACAGCCAAGCATGCACCACAATGTTTTTGTAATTTAGCAGCTTTCTTGTAAGCTAGACACAATAGAGTATTGTCACCAAAGGAGATTTTGGTTTCAAGGCTTGTTTTGAGGATTTTTATGGTCTGGATCTGCTAAGCATGTGGCTGGGAGCAGTTTGCAGTGATTTCTTTCTCATGCAATTCCCCATTAATCAGGTGAAAACAAGTTGAGGGCACTATTGTGGTAACTACATAGCTTGTCTTACATTTTTCATTCCAAAGTCTGATGCTTAAAAAAAATAAATAAATGCAGTTTTGCAAACATAAACTGAGTTTTGCACTTATCACTTACATCTAGAAAACCAAACGGTGCCAGCTCCTCCTTGAATCAGATTTCAAGTGACGGAATGCATCACCACCTATTACTCTTAAAAAGATTGCTTGCTTGTCTACAGAAAGGTTTTCACTCCACTCTGACTGGTGTTTCTTTATTTTCCAAAACTACAGCACTTGCGTTGGATTTAGAGGAATCTGGGGGAGAGAGAAGTCCTCCATGGGAATAGCTGTGCTGCAGACAGAGCACGACCGGGTGAGGAGTGACTCCTGCATCCTTACGTGCAGGCAGGATGGCAGAAACCATCTCTATCTCATCCAACAGTCATTTTGCAGATCCAAATCTATAGGGCTTAAAAGAAACCACCCACATCATTTGCAACGGTAAAGCAGAAATCGGTAACTGCGGTCCCCTGTGTGCTGAAAGTTAGAACGTGGACTGGGCAGGGGAATACCTGCTCCAGCATCTCCATGTCCAAAGAGTGATGGTGGCTCTCCCACACTTAACCTGGACACCAAATTCGGTGACTCCATGAGGGATAAGACTCCTTGTCACCGTGATGGCATCCCCAAGCACCTCGGCTGCTCCGCTCTCCCCCACCTCACTGCTCTCTGAGCTCCCTTAGACACCCCAAAACTGTCCTTTTTACACCCTGCACATGAGGAAAAAAGTCACAATCAACACTTTTGAGTCTTTCAAGGCTCAACACTCTGATGTGCAGGAGGTTTGGCAACCTGGCTGAACCGTCTCTTCTGGTGTGTGGGAAAGGGGACTGGTTTTGTCTGGGATAGAGTTAAACTGGCCATGTGGCACGTAGCTGCCAGGTGGGGTTAACCATGTTGGAAAGCTAACCCAGATGGTCACAATGGTAAGTAACGAAAGATCAAGGAAAACCTTCTGAAAGCATGTAGAGAGTTAAGGGCCATCAGTCCGGCCTCCACGAACCCCTGTGTGAAACCCAAAGCCTTTAAGTTTGAGTCCTCCAAAAGCCACAGCAATGCGGCTCGGGAGAAGAACCGACAAATCCAGCATTACTGCTGAGGAGGACGGCGTTTCAGCCGCCTGCACGGCTGGGAGGTGCTGGATCCCACGTGAGACCCGGGGCTGCAGGTGCCGGCTCTTCCTGCCAGTGCTCTCACACTTTCAAAGGCACAACGTGCCCAGCTCTAGTTCCTGTAAATCACCTCCTTTCCTGCAACCAGCAAACACGTTGATTATTTAGACAGGAGGAAATATAATTTCATGATGTTGCTCCTGGATTATCTCCCATGCTGGTCCCACTGCCCAGACTCACCAGCTATAAAAGAAGACACCTTCATCCTTCTTAGGCAGACACACACACACGTACAAAAAGAAAAAAAAAAAAAAAAAGTCTTTCAACAAAGATGCCACAGCAAGGCAGGAAATAACCAAGACAAGAGGCTGGGTCGAGCTCTGATGGATCTGAAGGGCTCCACTGGCACTGGGTGCTGGAGCAACCCCGCAGCCATCCTCACCCCAAAAGGAACTGCTCGGCATGGAAATGTGGTGAGGTGTCTGAGCCACCCCCACCGAGGGCAGCGCACGTCTGCCGACAGCACAGCCTGGGCAAAACCACAGCACGACGTGCCCTTCTTCTCTAGAACACAAGCCAGTCACTCATCAGCAAGAGAAAATGTGTTTGTAGTGCCAGCAAACAGTCACCCCAGCTCGGTGATTCCTGTTCTGCTTAAGAAAGGACCCAAATACAGACGCATTTGGAAAGAAACCCCGTGGGATTTCACACCTTTCTGCAAAGCTCAGGTTCTGGGCTGCAGGACCTTGCAAATACCTCAGCTTCATTTTCTTTCCTTAAATGAAATTACTGGCTCGCTGTTCAGAGAAAAACCCAAATGTGCTGTAGACGCAGGATAACAGCAACTCCCCAAGCCCCAAGTCTCTGCACAAGGGCTTTGTATGAATAAGACCTCCTCCTCTTGTTTTTCATACATCCTTCAGGTGCATCCTGTCAGATATTTCTGAATGCTGAGCACTTAAAGAGATGCTGATCATATGCATTTGGCCTTTTGCCCACAGGATGCCAGGCTAAAGGCGAAGACGACCTTTATCTGGTGGCCTCAGATAAAGTCTCAGTTATAAAAAAATTCCTTTGTGTCTTCTGCCTTTGAAAGTATAACATTGCATAGCATAAAATATGTGTTAAGTACCGGTAATGAACCAGAAGAGCAGAAATGTTGAACAAATACCTGCGTGGAGTTGACAGGAGAATGAAGAGGTTGGTCGGTGTATGTCAAAGGAAAAGGCTCATGAATCCATCAGCCTCTCATGACTGAAAAGGTTGCAATCCTTTGCAAAAGTACTCCAAAAAGCTGATGAGCAGAGGAAGGACTTGGTTACAAACCCCGAGGTGCAAGTCTATGGTCTGACATCCCCCGAGCCCTCCTTCCCCAGCAGCGCTGCCATAAACACGTACCCAAAAATAGGGCTCAGAGACGGCTGGATGTGTGCTGTGGACACAGAAGTAGGATGTCCTAGGCAGGATATCCTGATAAAGCAACCACTTCACTTTGGGATAAACCTTTAACCTCTGGAGAGGGACGGGGCACAGAGCCAGGCTCCCTCCCGCGAATCTGGGAATGTTCTGCAAATACACAAGCGCTGCCCTTTCTCACAAGGATCAGCATCAGCTGCTGAAAACGATGCTCAAGAAGAAAACCCAGAAGGATAAGCAGCTCTTGCGTCTTCCAGACCGCTTTGCTCTCAGCTGAGCCGAGAAGCACGAGGCTTCGCAGGTTCTTATTTGCTAGAAGGCTACGTTTACGTGATGGATAAGCAAGCGGTAACGAAAAAGACCATAAATGTCTATAAAGGCTGCTGCATAACCCGCATATAAATTGGTCTCACTTTTGCCTTCATGAGGATGTTGACCAATGAACTTAAGTAACTGAATCTCCCCTGACCACAAGGCACGAGGTCAACCATCCTCTTCCCCATTCTCTGTGCTACTGCCATGAAGCATCCCTTACTTCACGGTCACGACTCTGGTCCCCGTGCTCAGCATCTCTGCTGGCACAGAAAAACCCTGCCCAGGAGCTGGTGGGCTCCGATGCTGCAGGGAAAGGTGCCTCCTTCAACCCAGACCTTGAGCTGGCAACATACGCTACAATTAAAGGTTAAAATAGCTTCCTCCTTTCATTTCTCTTCCACAGTTAGTTTCCGCTTACATTTTCTATAATCGGTCATAGGACCGATTACAGAAAATTGATGGAGAGAGCAAGAATGGTGCTATTTATAGATAACCTACAGAGGGAAAGATGCCAAGAGCCATATTATTTCTGCAAGCCCTGGGGCTGTAAGATGTGACACTGTATATCAAGTAAAACTGCTCGGCTGGAAATGAGGCAGCTCTTAATGAGTTCCACTACAACATACGCCCGCCAGTTTTCAGCCATTCAGAAAGAAGGTCGTGCTTAGCAGGCAGTAAAAGAACCAAAAATTATATTTATACACACACACATATGGGAAAGGAATTAAAGGAGGCAAAAAGAAAAAAAAAAAAAAAAGGGAATGATCCACATTATGGGTGGTTTTAAACAACAGTATTTTGGGAAAATCTCCACCTTAAACCATCATGTGATTTCAGAAACACAGTCCGAACCCTCAGCTTTAGCCTACAGCCTTGCTAGTCTGAGGCTAACCAAACTTCCAAGAGAAGGAAGGAAAATTACTACTTTCCAGTAACTTACGCTGGCACAGTTTTCCTTTTTCCTTTAGCGAGCACTCACTGGAAGATTTTGTGCTTCTGTCTTTTACAGTTGTTTAGCAAGGAAACGGCGAGTGGCTGCACATAAAACAGCAGCAGCTCGACCGAAGGACACCATCGCCCGACACAACCGCTGCGCGAAAAGAAGGAAAGAAATCCGTGTCCGGGGTCTCTCCCGCACGACGTCATCGCCTCCCGGTTAACGTCATTAAGCCGCACGCGTTTTGTGCGGAGAAGAGAAACAAAATACAGGATTTCCTGTTCTGCAGGGGCCGTACGGGACTGCAGATGCCGGCAGGATCCCAGCCCTCCGCAAACATGTGGAAGTTGACCGAGGAGTCGCCGGGGCTGGGATCGCTGCGAACACCGGGAGGAAACCAGAGCAGAAAGCTCTCTCCTCACGCTCTCTAGCATGGATGTCAGTCCCTCCGAAGGATGGGAGTCACGGGAAGGTAAGCTCAATTTCTGCTTTGTGTTTTCTTCAGTAGGTTGAAGCTATCATAGGTTTGAGCAAAGTTATCACTTTATTTGTTTTTAGTTCTTCAAGCGATCTTATCGTGCAGCATCCTCAGCAGCTTCCGACTGCGCCCACGTATTTCTGCCTCGCTCGGCACCGAGGCGTGGGTGAGGGCAGCTCAGGGCATCTGAGCAGCCTGCTCTGCACAGCAATACCCGGGGGAAACGCCCGTTTTACCCCCAATACTTCCATTTTGCCATTAGGGACAGAAGCTGCCACAACCGGCCAGCTCCGTTTCTGTGTTTCCTATTAGTGTCTAGATGAAACAAACAAAATTACAGCTTAAAACACAAGCATCAGAAAGCCTTCAGGACCTTATTGAAAGGCAAAATTTTCTTTAAAATTTTTGTTATTTTTCCTAGACTGCTTTTTTCTCCAGCATCCCAAGGTTGAAGGGAGGCAGCTCCTCCCTGGTCCCCCAGCTCAGACACTCCCCTGGCCAGGCTTGGAGCTCGGTTTTAGCCTGGCTTGTCCAACCAACCCACAGAAAAGACGAGGGTGAATTTGCCAGCAAATCTGGGAGCAGTAAAAAGAGGCAAGACCGCAGCGATGCCGGGCTGGGTGGGGTGCAGGGTGATTCAGAGTAGCCAGGCGACTTCCAACAATGACAGCCCCACACGCCTCCAGAAACATACTGCTAACGCACTCAGAAAAAGAAACACGGGTGTTTTTAAGAGGCTGCCTTAGCCTCCTAATTAATTGCAGAGTTAGGCTGATGTTTAATGAATCGCAGAGCTGTATACACCACCAGCGGTCTTACTCCTTTGGCTCTCCGCTCTGTAATTTCAGGATGCTACTGGAAAAAAAGCTCAGCTTTGCCACTTAAAAAAAGCACCCTCCAATCTGCGTGTAAATCCGTGCGCAGATGAAATCAAAAAGCAATCAAGGAACGGCAAGGAGTATTTCATACAAGCTTTATGAAGTCACTGAACAAACCCCCTGCCCAAGCCCACGGGAGCATCCCTGCCCCGACAGCGGCACCACTGACGGCGAAAGGCTGGGGGAGATGGAGGGGCTTGGGGCAAGGCAAAAAAATGAAAAACGATAAAAGAAAAAATCAATTAAAAGCAATCAAAAAGCAATCAAGGAACGGCAAGGAGTATTTCATACAAGCTTTATGAAGTCACTGAACAAACCCCCTGCCCAAGCCCACGGGAGCATCCCTGCCCCGACAGCGGCACCACTGACGGCGAAAGGCTGGGGGAGATGGAGGGGCTTGGGGCAAGGCAAAAAAATGAAAAACGATAAAAGAAAAAATCAATTAAAAGCAAAACAAAAACCAGCTTTTTGGGAAGTGGTGGCTCAGCGGGGAGGTCCCTGCTGCTTTCTCGTCAG